>NC_057696.1:2478061-2481750 GCF_014466175.1 Vespula pensylvanica
TCCAACGAAAGATAACATTTATTCTTATCCAATTTTCCCTGCCAATCGAACGACAGTAATAACAAAAAAAAAAAAAAAAAGAAAGAAAGAAAAGAAAAGAAGAAACGAAAAAAAATAAAAAAGAAGAAAAAGAAAAGACGAAAGGACGAACGAACGGGAGAAAGAAACAAGAAAATGAATAAAACATAAAGAACAACAAAAGACAAAAAAAAAAAAAAAGAAAACGAGACAAAAAAGTAAGGAAGATAATAGATAATAAACAACGACGATAACAACAACAACAATAATGATGATAATAATAAAGAAACAAAGACAATAGAACGTAATTAAGGAGCTAGGAGCAAAGGAAAATAAGTCACTAACGACCGAAACAAGGAACCGTAGAAGACGTCGGACGAAGACGAGAAGCGTGATAGGAAGTTGAAAGGAGGGTTGTTGCCGAGGATGAAGAGGGGGTTGAGAATGCGCGGTAAGGTGGCTAACGATAATTTCTCGGCGGCGTCACGTGCCAGCAATATAAATCACCCCTTACCTTCGGAACTCGGCCCCACAATTACCTAATACGTCCGCTACCTTATCCTCAGACACCATCGGTGTAAACCACCCTTCGCTTTTCGTCCCTCTCTCTATCTCTCTCTCATTTTCTATCCATCTTTCTCTTTCTCTCTTTACACTCATACACTCGTACCAACTTACGCTTCCTACACCTTCAATAATGGATCTAGAAAGTGGTCGTCTCGTCTTATGGATTCACCTAAATCATCGTATTTCTCTATTGGAACGATACCTTCGTGTGTCCCTTTGGAAGAGACTCGTTTACTCTTTTTCTATTTCTCTCATTTTTTCTCTCTTTTTTTCTTTTCTTTTTTTTTTTTTCTTTTATCAAAATTTTCATCCTTTTATAATTATTATTAATAATTAAGAAACGACGATGTCTTGTACCCAAATGATCTATACTCCGAATTCTGATAAAATTTTATTGATCGATATGATAATTCATCATCAGTCGACGTTCCAATTAATTTGGAATATTAATAAACGTGTACTTCATTAAGATAAGTTTTGATATTAATCGTTGTATCTTTTCGTGTTAGAAACTTACTAATGTCTTTGAGTTGCGAGAGTATGTCTTTGGTTATTAATAAAATTGAACGATATCCGTAAAACTCTTTCATATAAATCCGATTAATTTTTGAAGAAATAAACAGATCCACATAAATGTTATCGAACAATGATTATATCCAGATCTTTTAACGAGTCTCAAATTGTCATCAATATTTATCATTTAATCGTACGTATCATTTCATATTTAAAAACAACAACAATAATGATACATAATCGTTGGCGTACGCTTAAAAATACCAACAACAAAAAAATAAATAAATAAATAAATAAAAAATAAAATAAAACGAAATAAAATAAAAATGAGAGAAAAAGGAAAGGCAGAATGGAAAGAGTAGAAAAAAAAAAAAAAATAGAAGAAAAAAAAAATTTAATAATTATCAAAGTAATAGGAGTTCTGACGAGGAGAAAAATTTACGACGTCTATCTCGAATGATCCATTTTCAAAAGTGAAAAACAAGAGGAAGCGAGGAAATAATTCGACGAAAATTCTTTCTCGTTTCTACCATAGAGGATTCATACTGTTTCTCACCCTTTTACCCCCTCCTCTCTCTCTCTCTCTCTCTCTCTCTCTCTCACTCTCTCTCACGTTCTTCCATAGCCATGTTGCGACGAAACCGAGCGTACACGTATGTATGTACATTGTACATTCTCGGGGTCTCCTTTACCATTTACTATGCCGCCGCAATAGGTACCTCCTCCCTCTTCACCCTCCTCCTCACCCTCCTAACGTTACTTTGCCTGCACTATACATAAGAGGATGGAGCTGGAGTACACTTCCAGGCCGGGAAACGACACAACCGATGGCCCCGAGGCTCGCTCGAATCGTTGGAAAATTCACCTCGAGTCCCTCTCTCTCTTTCTCTTTCTCCCTCACCACTGTTTCATTCTTTCTCTCTCTCTCTCTCACACACACACACACACACACTCATTCTTTCTTTCTCTCTATCTTGCTTCCACCAATGTTTCTGTCTTTGCCATTTCTTAACATCGTCTGGACCACTCTACCTGTTCTACCCGATTTCTTTATCGAAAGTCTAGTCAAAATCTCTTGTTCGACTTGATCAAGCGAAAAGAATTTGTTTCCATTGTCGATACTACTCTCTCTCTCTCTCTCTCTCTCTCTCTCTCTGTTCTTTCTTTTCTTTTTTATTTTTATTTATTTTTTTTAGTGGAAGAACTACAAATAGTTATTACGGAATTATTTTCTTATTTCGAATAACAAAAAAGAAAGAAAGAGAAAGACTTAATTATAATTTTATCTTGATAACGACGAAGTCGATTCTTTTCTTTTCTTTTCTGTTTTTTTTTTGTCTTTCTTTTTTTTTCCCCCTTTCGAAATTATACAATTTTCATATTGTAAATGTTATAATAATGATCGTACGTTGGGATAGAATTATTCATGAAATATCAAGGAAAAAAAAAGAGGTAAAAAGAGGAAAAACAAGAGATACAGCAACTACGATTTAATCTTAACGACGAATTCAATTTTTGTTCGAAATCGTTATTGAAAATAATGACTATACACGTTCAATGGAATTATTCATGAAGTCAAAGGAAAATGAAACGTTAAATACGATTCAAACTTAAACGATTAATTTTCGAATCATTATTCTTTTTCTTTTTTCAATTCGTTAACGAACACATACTGACTGTAACGTTATAAAATTAATACTCGCAGTTTACATAAATAAATAAATAAATAAATAAATAAGAAAGACAAAAAAGATTAGAAATTACAATGGTAAATATAAAATTGAGAATTCGTCTTAAAACATTCCCGTTTTTTTTCTTTCGAAGAGCAACACATCCGACACATTTATCGTAGACATAAAAGACGTACTGGACGTACGAACAAATAGACAGACAGGACAGACAAAGAGATACATAGACAGACAGAGAAAGAAAAAAGAGAAGAGTGAAATTTCGACTAGGGCGTCACGAAAAAGGCATTGTTTCTCGATAGCGTCGGTTATAAACGAGACTTTGATATTCCAAGCACGAAAAGACTATCTTCGAAACAGGATAGTTCGAGAGAACTATCCTTCGATCCTAGTTCTTTTTTAACATTCATGTTGACTGGCTGACTGGTTCGCTCGTTCCTTCGGGAATTTAAAATACACGAGTTCGTGAATTTATAAATAATCGCTATAATCGTACCACATGACTCATTAATCCAATACAAAATATTTTTAATAATCACACTTTTTTTTTTTTTTTTTTTTTTAAGAACAAGGAGAAAATCCGTACGATGATGATCGATATGATTTGACTTTGTTAGAGAATGTTAGCGAAACGGTGAAAACTTAGAAGAAAGTACATAGAATAAGAGAGCAGGTGGATGGAGGGTGAAGATGGGGATGATGGGGGTGGGGAAAGAAGGAAAACGAAAATATACCTGTAGTTACTAGCTATAGAACCGTGTAATATACTTGCATACTTCCCTTAACTTTGACATACTTTCGAGTTACGTACAAGTAGTACGATACTACTTTTCTATATTCATCGTTGAACTATATCGAAATGCTTCTTGCAATGTAAAATATGTACAAAATAAAGTAAACCCC
>NC_057696.1:2481882-2484382 GCF_014466175.1 Vespula pensylvanica
TTATGAATGAATCGAATATATGAAATTTCGAGGGATCCAAAGACAAAAAAAATATCATTAAAGAAAAAATTAAGTAAAAAAATAAACAGATAAATGAAAGAAAAGAGAAAAAACTCACACAAAAACACTCACGATACTCGTCGCACACTCAACGATAACTATAGTTTCGGATTAGTCAAAAGGAATCGATAATTCCGAATAAAATTCTAATCCCGTTCGTAGTCATCGTAGGTACACGATGCAAACCGAAATAAGTAAGTAAGTAAGTAAGTAAGTAAGTAAGTAAGTAAGTACTTACTTACTTTTCCTCCTTTTCTCGTTTCTTTTGCATTTTCACGCGTACATAACTGTGCTGTACGATGGGCATAGCTATATCTCACTATCTCTCGAGCCTGAAGGCACGTCTCTACAATACTGCATTACGATACCATTTCCACTTCACTATCTCTCTATCTCTCTCTCTCTCTCTCTCTCTCTCTCTCTCTCTCTCTCTCTCTCTCTCTCTCTCTCTCTCTCTCTCTCTCTCTCTCTCTCTCTCTCTCTCTCTCTCTCTCTCTCTCTCTCTCTCTCACTTAGACTTAGACTCACTACACATACATTCATTCATACATTCCAGTTATATACACCCACATGCACATGGTTTTTTCTTCTCTTTTTCTCTTTTTAGTTTCACCGTCTAGAAGATCACCCCATATATATATATTTCTCTCTCTCTCTCTCTCTCTCTCTCTCTCTCTCTCTTTCTGGTTTTCTCTCGCGAAAGAATTGTTCTTGAAGGTTAGACGAGATGGAAGGCGATCCTTGAAAATGAGATCGAAAGTAGGTATGTAATGTGGATAAAAAGGGTGTGGAATAAGATTCTCTACATATATACATATATATATATATGTATGTATGTATGTATATACACGTAAGTATACACATTATACACGAATATATATGTAATATATACACCTATACACATAAAGTATACGTATGTGTGTGTATATATATATACAACATACATACATACATACATACATACATACATACATACATATATATATACATATATATAATCATTGGGTATATATTCCTTTTCTCAAGTAAAAAAGCTTTCCTCGTTGGTACAGCGCGACAGAGACGGAACCGACGGTTACTTCGATTACGTCTTACCTCCTTCGCAATTTTTCTATAAGCGAACCCGCAAAATCGAGATAGACGAAATTCAACGAAGAAGGATATATATATATATATATATATATATATATATATTCTTTAAGCGAGAGAAGGAAGCACGACTTTGTACTTGACTGCAGCCGCATCATTTCCATGTCAGAAGAACATGAGGAGGGGGCAATATCTACAGGGATAGAGGTTGGGTACATGATGGTCCTGGTAGAGAGAATTGCATGAATCTTCTTATCATTTCTAAAAATCATAAGGAGAAACATGTCGAGCATGTCCTTTCGTGAACTAAGTCGATAACATCTATTCATAAAAATCATCGCTTTCTTATTTGCCATTGTTATCCAACTCGTTTCTTATTCTTTCTCTTTTTCTTTTCCCTAAATCGTTCCAACGAAATAAATTAGATAATGTTTGTATTAAGATATAACGAAGAAGAAGAAAAAAGAAAAGAAAAATGGAGAAGTTCTCTACGAAGAAAAATAATTGTCTGTTGGTTGATAAAAATAAAAATGTTTAAGTATTTTCGTATACCGATTATAATTAAATCATCTACACGTATATTTGTAAAATTAGTTTGATTTCGTAGTTGGACGGATGAAACGTTGTTAATTTCGTATATGTAATTTCGAACGCATTGCTTTCTTTCGTCCTTCTTTTTCTATCATAAATCAAGATACGAAACTCGATCGTTTAAATCTATCTTACAAGATTATACAAGAAATTAGGCACAAGATAAACGACGCGAAGAGACTATGACGAGTAGTACGAGCAAGCTCACGTCTCTGTTCTAGATTTCCCGCTGGTAATTAAGATCAGTTAGGTAGAAGTTGCATGCGGGAAATTTTGGTGACAGAGAGAAGATCTTGAACAATGTAAAGTGAAACAGAGATAGAGATAGAGAAATAGAGATAAAGAGATAGATGGATGGACGAATAGATAGATTAGATAGATAGATGGAGAGAGAGAGAGAGAGAGAGAGAGAGAGAGAGAGATAAAATGATAGATGGATAGATAGATAGAGAGAGTTCTAACGATTATGCCAATAGCTAGGAACGATTATGCTACGACAAGGAAGAGACGATGAGAATGGTGATGGTCATGGTGATAGTAGTGGTTAGTAATGGTGTTAGTCTCAAGAGGCTGAAGGAGCAACAGGAGCGTGCAAAGGGTCATGCGATTGTCGAGCTCATGCGGTTGAAGGACAAACTACTGGCATAGGTTCCTTCAACGTAATTCAAACTCATCGCGGTGAACCACCTACTATGCACAACTTTCTCAACGAGCAAACCTATTATGTCTGTGTACTTTCTGTGATAAACGTATGAAATAT
>NC_057696.1:2486882-2492114 GCF_014466175.1 Vespula pensylvanica
GCTCTAGATATGTAAATACGTAAGTACGGATATAGTTCCATTGAATATGTACGGACGTATGCACGTACGTCGTCATTTTCGCGAATTTTCGTCTCCGAAGAGATATACGTACGAGATAAAAAATAAATAAATATATATGTTTTTTGATGCGAAGGAACGCGTTTGTAAGTTTTTGTAAGTACGTAGGAAGCGGAAGAAGAAGGAAAAGAAGAAGAACAAAGAAGAGGACTAACGATCGTTATTACGATTAGCACTCTCACCATGGTGTCCTTGATGTGCTCGATCGGCTGCAGAAGAACGGCAGCCGTGGTGGCGAGATTACGATGATGCTGTTGCTGTTGATGATGGTGATGATGCTGGTGATGATGTTGTTGCTGTTGATGGTGGTGGTGGTGATGTTGTTGCTGTTGATGATGATGATGCTGTTGCTGCTGCTGTTGGTGCTGTTGCTGTTGTTGTTGCTGTTGTTGATGATGCTGATGATGTTGATGATGATGATGCTGCTGCTGTTGTTGCTGATGATGAGGATTGCAATTGGCAACGATACTACGATTGCAAGTACAAGCGATATTGCAAGTCTGTTGTCCCGCAGCGAATAGGTGTCCTACGAGTCCCGGGGTGACCGCTGCTGCCGCCGCGTTGTTTATGCTGTTGATCAGGGGCGGGGGCAGGGGCACCGCACCACCCGGGACAAACGGATACGAATGAAAATACGTGGTGATGGAGGAACGTGTCTCGTCTACGTCGATCACCTCGCCGAGCCAAGACGCTGTTGCTGCTGCCGCTGCTGCTGCCGCTGCTGCTGCTGCTGCTGCCGTCGCTGCTGCTTTACGTTGATAATAATGATGTTGTTGTTGATGTTGATGCTGGTGTTGCTGTTGTTGTTGTTGATGGTGGTGATGTTGCTGCTGTTGCAATTGCTGTTGCTGTTGCTGTTGATGATGATGATGATGATGATGATGATGATGTTGCTGCTGCTGGTGTTGCTGACCCGGAGGAGGGTAAAGGAGGACGCCGCCGCCACGAGCGGCCGAGCGTAGTCCGACCCTCCGTAGAATCTTGCCCTCCAAGTTCCACCAGGCAGCACGTTCCAGCGGCTGTACTCTCGATCGAGTCTCCGTTGTGATACGACTAACCTTCTTACTTATCCTCGCCGACGTCGCTCCCGACGTCGTGTTTTCTTTTTTTCTTTTATACACGTTTTTCTTCTTTCTCGCGATCTCTACTCTCTATCTCCTTTTTCTTTTCTCTCCGTTTGTTTGTTTATTTCTTTCTTTCCTTCTCTTTGTCTTTGTCTTTCTCTATCTACTTCCTCTTTCTTCCTTACTAACTCTTATCTCGGAGATTACTGATCGATCGCTGTCCTTGAACGAGGAATAAGAAGAACCACGAGCCCTCTTCTCTCTCTCTCTCTCTCTTTCTCTTTATTTCTTTCTTTCTTTCTCTTTGTTTTTCTTTCTCTCTCTCTCTCTCTCTCTCTCTCTCTCTCTCTCTCTTTCTCTGTCTGTTTCTTTTCCTTCTTCTCTTCCTTCTTTCTTTAATATTATATCTCTGTTTCTCCTTTTATTTCCACGTGTTTACAAATAACGTTTACTCAGTCGTCCGGACGATGAAGAGTAGATGATCTCTCGCATTACTTAACTATAGATCCACAAAAACACGCCCAAAGAAATATATAAAGAGAGAAGGAAAGATTACATACGCGTTCGCACAACCATCGAGAATATTATATTATATTATATTTATATATAATATATGTATGTCCTTATCGAGATCCTTTAAAAACTTCTTCCTTTCTTTAAAATCCTTTTTTTTTTACAACGAACAGACGAGCACTCGCGCGTCCATTTAACTCGAACGAGAGAAGAAGATATTCCTTTTCTCTTTTTCTTTTCTTTTCTTTTTCTCAAATCGTAAATCGGAAAAAGATAATCCGTTCGAGATTATCGATTATTTCAAACGATGATTGTCGTTATGTTATTAAATATATTATGTACATTGTTATCGATATATTAATTCAGGAGAGAGATTAGGGGGAGAAAAAACGCGCGAGGATACGAGAGAGAGAAACGATCGTTCGCTCGTTTGTGTAATTTACGAAGGATATATGCGGACAGATGAAAAAAGGAAGAAAGAAAAATAGAAAAAAGAAAGGTAAACAGACCACTAGAAAAATTTACGAATGCCCTTGTGTTGCGAAAGAGATCTTTAAAAGAGAAAAAGAAAGAGAGAGATAAAGTTCGAAAATTTGATCGCAGAGAGCGAGAATGAAAAAGAGAGAAAGAGAAATAGAGAAATAGAGAAATAGAGAAAGACAGATAGATAGACGTTTAAGAGAGAGAGAGAGAGAGAGAAAGAGAAAGAAAGAAAGAGAGACAGATATAGAAAGTTGTGCGCGAGACGTGCGATTCCCTCGTACGTTAATTGAAACGACGTAGTTTATAATAGTAATAGTAATAGTAATAATGATGATAATAATAATAATTAATAATTAATAATAATAATTATTATTATTAACGCGACAATTACAATTGTTTGTTACTAATCTTTTACAATTATTTATCGTATCTTCTTTCCGTTCGATCTTTTACTAACATACGTTTTTTCCTTTTCGTCTTTTTCCCCTTCTTATTTTTTCATCTATTCGATCTATCGATACGTTTTTGCAAGACGCAAGGACTCGTAGCAGTAATAAAAAAGAAGAGTCCAAGTTGTCTCTCTTTCTCCTTTTTTGTTCGTTCGTTCGTTCGCTTGCTTGCTTATTTGTTTGTTCGTTTAATTGTTTGTTTGCTTGTTTGTGTTTGTTTGTTTGTCTTTATTATTATTATTATTATTATTATTATTTTATTATATTTTATTTAAATTTATTTTACTTTTACTCGTTAATGTTCGTTAAAACGCGCTAAGAGAGCTAAGTGAAAATGATTGTCACGAAGATTGACAAAGAGACGAGGCGAACGCGCGCCAGTTTTCCGCGACAGCGCGCGTTTCCTTAAAACTTCTTCTTCCACTGTATTTTTTCCCTTCCTTTCTTTCCTTCTTTTTTTTTTCTTTTCTTCTCCTTCTTCTCTTTTTATTACTATTAGATATTACGAGTATTATATTATTATTATTTTTTTTTTCTTTTTTCTTTTTTTCCTTAACGGCCGTGTTCACGAGGAACGAGCGAGCAAGAGAAATGTAGAAAAGCGAGAAAGTGAGAAAGAGACGGAAATTAGGAAATTTGTGGGAATATAAAAGAGAAAGAAAGAGAGATACAGAGAGAGAGAGAGAGAGAGAGAGAGAGAAATAGATAGAACGAGATAGAAAAGAAAAAAATAGAGAAGATTAAGATAGTAAAGAGAAAAAGAAAGAGAAAGTGATAGAAAAAGAGAAAAAGAAGAAACAGGAGAGAGAAGAAAAAGAGGAAGAAAAGGAGGAGGAAGAGGAGGAGGAGATTTTTATCGTCTCTCTTCACCGAACCACTCCGTACGTTTTCCCTTCGTTCATCTCTTCACCTCGTTGAAACGCCGAAAGATTATTATTCGTACGACGCGCCAGCCGGTCGTCGTGGCGCGACGATCGGATATGTGCAAAGGGTGTATACATATAAACGTATGTGTGTATATATATTATATGTGTATAAGTATATAGATATACGTGTATACATATAGATATGTGTGTGTATATATATATAATAATAATATATATATATATGTGTACTCAAATACCGCGAGTTTTATATGTTCATTGATAGTAAAGAAAGAGAGAGAGAGAGAAAAAGAAAGAGAAAAAGAGAGAGAAAAAGAGAATGAGCGAGATTATACTAAAAGATATAACGCATAGGATACGTGTTTAAAAACCAGAGAGAAAGAGAGTGAGAAAGACGACACGCGTGTAAAGTAGATCCCGTAAGATTATCTGTCGGAAAGAAAGAGATAGAGAGATATTTATATATACATATATGTATACATATTTTATATATTTATTTATATATATATATATACATATATATATACACTTTTTAGAAATTCGCGATCTTATTTCCTTCTCTTTCTCCTCTCTTCTCTTCTTTTCTCTTCTTTCGCGACTCAGGTATATATAAATTCCGATTTTATGTACTATATATACTAAAAATTGTTTTCCTCGAGATATGTGAATTTGCTCGCTTACTATGATATATCTATCTATCTATCTATTTATCTATCTATCAATCTATCTATCTATCTATCAATCTATCTATCTATCTATCTATCTATTTATCTATCTACCTATCAATCTATCTATCGCCCGTTTTCCCTCTCTTCTTTCCTCTTATATATGTATATATATATGTCTGTATATATACATATATATATATATATAATATAACACCGGACCCACTACTGTGCTTGATTGTCTTAACGCGATTCTCTTTTGTCTGTTCCTTGACAGGTCACTTATGACAAAAACGACGACGACGACGACGACGACGAAGAGACAACGACGACGACAAAAACGACGTGCTTGTCTCTTTATTTATTTATTTATTTTTTTTCTTTTAATTACTTAATTAATTTGTTTATTTATTTATTTATTATTATTAATTTTTTTTCTTTTCAATTTCTTTAATTTTATTTTTATCCCCTTAATTGTCCTTAATAAGAAATCCTTTAATTTATTTCGCTTTTCCCATATTAAATATTATCCTACGTTAGAAGAGAGAGACGTAGAGAGAGAGAGAGGGGTGTTTTTACACGTATAAAGTGAAAGAGTGCGAAAGAGAGAGAAAGAGAGAAAGAAAGAGACAGAGAGATGGAGAGAAAGACAGACAGACAGACAGACAGACAGACAGACAGACAGACAGACAGACAGACAGACAGAGTAATTTCTTTTTTTACACGTTTTCTCTCTCCTACCTGGTACACATCAACGTCCGAACGATCTGTTTTCCCTTATCTTTAAAAAGTTCAAATTTTAGATAGAGAGAAAGAGAAAGAGAAAGAGAAAGAGAAAGAAAGAAAGAGAGAGAGAGAGAGAAAGAAAGAGAGAGAGAGAGAGAGAAGAAACAAGTGATACTTATAATATGCACTCAGACGCGTACATAATTTTCTTCGGTTCTTTTTTCGCAATTTTTTTTAAACAACCCTTCCGATATAATTTCTCCGAGCGAATTCTATCATATATTTTTTTTTGTTTTTTTTTTTCCTAGAGAGAAAGAGGATGGTCTCGGTTTCGTTTCTAAGTCTCGCGCCTTTTTTGTTTCCTTTCTTT
>NC_057696.1:2492214-2504714 GCF_014466175.1 Vespula pensylvanica
TTTTTTTTTTTTTTTTTTTAAATCTCAGTTTGGATCCTCCTGCGACAACGATCTTCTTCGAGGGGATGATGCAGGTAGAGAGAGTTAATCGACGTCGTGATCGAATATGTCGGAATAAATTTACGAATTTCTTCTTTCTTTGAGATATGCCTTCTTCTTCTTTCTTGAATATTTCTCTCTTTTATATGGGACAACGAACTATACAGAACGAACTTTCGTACATCGATGAATTTAAGTATATATATATATATCGTTGACCTTGAATCCTTTTTTTCTATTTTTCCAACGTAGTAGAAGAAGAAGAAGAAGAAGAAGAAGAAGAAGAGGAGGAAGAGGAAGAGGAGGAACGAGAAGAATCGAACGAGAAGAATCGAACAAGAACGACGACTAATTTATAGCAGCAACAGCATAGAACAGCAGCAACAGCTCACGAGGGTTGTTGTGACCGTTCCACGTCTTTGCCGAGTTGTCCTCCGAAAACACTCGGGCAATCGAACACACACTAACACACAGGACACGCGCGCACGCACGAACGAACGAACGCACGCACGCACGTTAGAACGAACGATCGACGTTGACAGAACAACGCGAGGGGCTTGTTGTTGCTTGTTTGGTTGGTGCTTCTTGATTTCGACTAAGTCGCAATATATATATATATATATATATGTATAATATATATATATGTACGTGTGTATATATATATCGCGCGACTCTTCTATTCGTTATTTCCTTTCTATTCTATTCTATATATTCTTTTTCTTTTCTTTTTTGATGTGATTGATTTTAAAGAAAGAAAGAAAGAAAGAAAGAAAGAAAGAAAGGAAGAAAGAAAGAAAGACAGATAGATGGATGAATAGAGATATTAAGTAAATGATCGAGTGTCACTGACAACGAGAACAATAGCAAAAGAGAGACAGAGAGAAAGAGAGAGAAAGAATGAGATAGACAGAGAACGAGTTGTCCTAGTCCGAATCACGTGGCCTCGTCGCGTTCTCCTTCCTCTCTTGTTTCAAATACGCGCGATGACGAAGCTCGATGACGACGGAGACGACGGTGGTATATTATATAACGTTGAGTAGTGGTGACGACGATTAACGGTTACGATGACGATGACGATGTTTATACGGCTTCTTGACTAGTCTCTCTCTTTTTATTATCGCCTATTTACGATTAATTTACTAACGTTCTCTCCACGTGGCGGTTTCGTCACGTTCACAGGGGACAAGAGAAAAACAATTGTAGGGCCCGTTGGAGATGTGACGTTGATTGTTGTTGTTGTTGTTGTTGGCCGCTTTCGTTGTAGAAGATACAACGATACCAAGATGGAGAGAAAGAGAGAAAAAGAAAGATAAAGTTGGAATTTAAGTGCGACGTGTAGTATTGAGTTTTTCGGAGATATCAAAAGCAAACAAACAAAGCCGATGATAAAGGTATATATAAATGTATATATATATATAAATATATATATATATAGTTATATAGATTGAAGGAATTAAATAAAGAAATATAGATAGATAGATAGATAGATAAAACGCATAAGAAGGAGAGAGAAAAAATATCGACGGAAAGAAAAAAGATATAACAAACAAACGAACAAATTAATAAATGAAAAAGACGGTCAGAGATCGTGTATGTATATATGTCGATTGCTTACTTTGTGTATGTATGCATGTATATTTGTATATAATATGTATGTACGTATATGTATATATAAGTATGCGTGCTTGCTTGCGTGCGTGCGTGCGTGCGTGCGTGCGTGCGCGCGTATAAAATAAAAAGACGAAAGAAAGCTAGAGAAATGGAAAGAAAAAGAGGGTGATAGAAACAGACAAGAAAGAAGGAAAGAAAGAAAGCAAGAAAGCAAGAGAAAAAGAAAGAAAGAGAGAAAAAAGAGAAAAGGAGAGAGGAGAAAGAGAGAAAGAGAGAGAGAGAGAGAGAGAGAGAAAGTAGGTGATTGTGTGCGTGTGCGTGTACGTGAGAGAAACTCGAAGGCGGAACGATTAAAAAGCGTCCTACTCGATCGCCTAGCTTGACACAACTGAGGAGAATCTCTCTCCGGTGGTGGTGCGAGCACCACCACCACCACCACCTCCACCTCCACCACCACCTCCACCACCACCACCACCATCACCACCACCACCTCCGCCATCACCAGCACCGCCACCAACGCCACCACCACCACCACCGTCGACGCCGCCGCCGCCGCCACCGCCGCCGCAGTAGTCGCAGTCGCAGTCGACGTCGGATCGCATCGGCGATGTGTATTACGCGGCCTTTCAAACACGATCCTTGCGCTATCCCCACCACCGTCGAACTAGCAAAGCCAATCGGTCGCGTGGTACTCACGAAGAAGACCGAACTATTACGAGGTTCCGCGCATTCTATGCGCGCGCATCGTCACGAATTTTCCTTTCGGCCACGCGCGCTCTCCCCTATATACAACACAAGCCATCTTCTTATTCGTTCTAGCTAGCTAGCTAGCTACCCCTACCTAAACCCTCTATCTAAACGTGAAATACTCTTGCCCTTTCTCACCACCCGTTGCATCTACTACCCTCTCCTCTCTTACTATCCCTACCATTCGCTGTTAAGTTATATACGTATGTGTATATGTATTTCTCTCTCTCCCTCTCTCACTCTATCTACGTATATAGGTATGTCTGTGTTTGTATGTTATATATATATACATACATATATATATATACATAGCCTACGTATTTCGCGCTAGCTTTGCGGTGAAACTCGTGCGACCATCTCCTCTACCACCTCTTCCACCTCCACCACCTCCTCCTCCTCCTCTCCTCCTCTTCCTCTTCTATACTCTATACCAGAACAACCAACCCAACCACCCACCCAACCAGCCAGCCCTGCTCTACACTTGGATTGACTACTGAAACATGTAGGCCGAGAGTAACCGGTAAAAGGCCGACGCGTCCTGTTCAACGAATTGACTTTTGTTTCCCTAGATCTATGATTCGTAAAATTAATGATTGAGCGTCGCTCGATCGAACGACGTGGGGAGCAATTGGTCGTGGGTAGGGGGAGGAAAAAGGGTAAGGTAGGGATAAGGGAAAGAGGTCGGTCGGTCGCTGGTGAAGGGCTCGATAAAGATTTCTTCTTTTTTCATTTCTTTTTTTTTTCTTTTACGTTTTGATTGATCGAAAACGTGATAAAAAGAAAAAGTCTTTTTAAGATCGTAATATTATCTGGATTATCGAACAACTGGAAGACACGTGTGACTTCGAGAAAAAGAGAGAGGGACAGAGAGAGAAAGAGGAAAGAAAGGGGAAAGGAAAAATGGATCCACTCGATTCCTTGATTTTTCCACTCGATTCGGCAAACTTGAGAGAAAATAGAGAGAATTAGAGAAAAGAGATAGCGAGTGAAAAAGAAGAGAGAGAGAGAGAGAGAGAGAAGAAAAGATTGCCGTTCGTTTGACGAGAACTCTTCAGGAAGAGTTCGGAGTGTTTGTACGAGATGGAGATTACTGCTCTATAAGATAGATAGAAATAGAGATAAAGATAGAGAAAGAGAGAGAGAGAGAGAGAGAGAAAGAGAGAGAGAGAACGAAAGATAAAGGGGTAGTTTGTGGGCTATGTAGAGCCAGGGAGGTAGCGTAGTAGCTGCTAGACGTGATTTCAGTGTAATCACCTTGCTCGAACTCTGACGTTTCAGTGGAAATAATAGAAAGAACACCTCTTTTCAAGAGGACCTCTCTCTCGAGGTTGTTCTTCGAACTTGATTGCTCGCTCGATCGTTCGTTTCTACTATGGCATCGAAAATCGTGTCCAGATATTGAAAGAACACAAATAGATTTCTCTCTCTCTCTCTCTTTATTTTTCTTTTTCTTTTACCTCTTCAAAAATTATTCTATTTTATTCTTTTTTTTATTTCTACGGAAAAAAAAGGAACGATCGAAAGAATTATTCGTATACGTATGTATATATGTACGTAATCTTGGAATAGTAAATTAAAGGTAAAGTTAAGAGCGGTTAGAATTAATGGAAATATGAATTTTTCAAAGGGATCAACCAACCGAGAAGGATTTCTCGTTTATCCAAAAGACACAGAGAAGGTAGGAGGTGTAGAAGGAGAAGTGGGAAACGAACAGAATGTAATAATCTGTTACGCTTTCCTAAAATTAAGTAGGGAATATATGAGAGACCGATTAAAATTTGCGCAAGTTGTAACGATTCTAAAAATCTTTTTTTTTTTTTTTTTTAGTCTCTATCGCTCGTTTTTTCTATACCATGTGTACGGATATATCTCCTCTTAACGTTAGGTTATACCTAACGTAAAAAAAATCATGCATTAATCAGACGACTCACCCACGAAATTCGAAGTGGCGAAGTGTGGACGAACGCCAAGTTGGCCGGGAATCTTACCTGAAACAGAAATAGAGATACAAAGTTTATTTACAAGGTTTATTTACAAAGAATCATTGAATCGTTAGGGTGTTCAAATTCGCGGAACGTTCAAAAGGCAATCGTCGTCTTCGTCTTCGTCTTCGTCTTCGTCTTCGTCTTCGTTTTCGTCTTCGTCGTCGTCATCGTCGTC
Organism: Vespula pensylvanica; assembly: GCF_014466175.1. NCBI lineage: Eukaryota > Metazoa > Arthropoda > Insecta > Hymenoptera > Vespidae > Vespula > Vespula pensylvanica. The sequence continues at coordinate 2,496,772 of NC_057696.1, forward strand.
GTCGTCGTCGTTGGAAAGATTCGTTGAAATTAATCGACGCTAATTTCCGTCCATTTGCCAAATACCGAGGAAACTTTGAGAAATTCTCGAGTTACTCCGAGGGAAAAGGGAACTCTCTCCGAGTATCCAACTATCAGAAAGATGACGACCTCTCTCTCTCTCTCTCTCCCTCCCACTCCCACCTTCTCTCTCAATCTCTCTTTCTCCCTCCTTCCTTCCCTCTTACTCTATCTCTCTCTCTTTCTTGAGAATGAAGGGGAAGAGAGAACGCAGATTGCTACAAACCTGGTCTAATATAGCGTTAATAACGCGCTAATAACGCTCGCACACACATCGATTCGCTTGCACACGTGCGGAGCTTACGAACCGAGTTAGAACGTAGAAGAGAAAGAGAGAAAGATATAGAGAGATAGCTAAAGCGAAGGAACGAAGGAGAGAGAGAGAGAGAGAGAGAGAGAGAGAGAGAGTAAGTGCAAACGAAATCGCGAGGCGTTAGGACGATCGTTAATCTTACCATGCCGACGACTTAATACGTTGGGCAAACCATTTCGTAGGAGTATGAGATTGTGAGAGTGAGAAAGTGTGTGAAAGAGATAGAGATACACAGAGAAAGAGAGAGAGAGAGAGAAGTCACTACTCACGATCCCTTTCCACGTAAGAACCAACCCTAAGTCCCGTAGAAATTATTCGGAGGGGGTAAGCAGTATGCAGATCGCGAAATCGCGGCGTACGTTAGGGATTAACTCAAGGGGTGGCTCCAACTCCTCATCCTCCTACCCTTCTCTCGCCTCCTTCTTCCCCTTGATTTTCTTTCCCTACTCCCACACACCAAACCGCTAGCTGTTATATCTCTCGCTGTCCCAGAAACAGCTCTCAACCGTTAAAGGCAATATCTAACAGTGTTCTCTCTCCTTCGTCAAAATTCATTCCGCATAACGTTCATATATCTTGATCATAGAAAAGAACGAGAAACAGTTTCGCTCCTGTTTACGTTTGTCGAGCGTTCTAATTCCAACTTAATATTCAAACAACCGATATATATCATTTACTAGAAAACCACGCTTGTGCGCGCGAGCACGAGACCGAACACCGTTTGTACCTTCGCTGTAAATACATACATAGTACATATATATATGTATATGTATATATATATATATATACACGTCGATAATAATCGCTTCTCGCAAATAGGCCGACGCGTCGAACACGATCGACGTGCAATACATATGCTTGTATGGCGCCGTTGGCCACCGTAAATAGATTTTCAAACTATGCCGTATATATATAAACGTATGGACCGCAATAATGATTCGTTCAAACAAAATTATGCGTGCCCGATTCCCACGTGAACTAAATCGTTTACAATTTCAACTACTATTCTCGTACTCATCGACTGTAAACACGATTTAGTTTATTATACATTTCTCTTTCGACGAAGAAAGAAAAAAAAAAAAAAACGATAATAACAATATTGATATTTATTATTAAAAATAAGAGGAAAGGAAAAGGTGGGAAAGGTAAAAAAAAAAAAAAAAAGGAAAATCCCTTTTCATTTCCAATAATACCCTTTTAACGTTTGAAGGAACAGCAACAAATGTTTCCATCGATGGAGAAACGTGAAATAAAAAATATCTGATAATGGTGGTGGTAATGATGGGGAAAGGGGTAGAAGAAAAAAAGAAGAAGAAAAAAAAACCATATAAACACAATAAACACAAAAAAGTATGCAAAGTTTCCAAAGTTTTGTCGATGGCATCGAACAAAAACAACGAAGGCGAAGATAGAAAGAGAACGCAAAAAAAAAAGAGAGAGAGAGAGAGAAAGAAAAAAAAAAGACGAGAAGTAAGAAAGAGAAAGAAAGAGAAAACGAAGCCGATCCTGTAGATTTCAGTTACGTATAGCGGCAAGCCAATAGTTAGGCTGTCCAAGGTAATAGGGGTTGATACATGACTCCCAAGACACAGCTCGGTCCCTCTCGATATGCCATTCTTCCTGCGTCCTCCTTACCATCCCTCTCCTACAAACCTCCTTCCCCATCTACCATCGCCAAAACCACCACCAATACCACTCGCTACCACCATACCACCATCAGAACACTCTGTCACTATCTTTCTCAGCCCCTTCAAGAGTCACTCTTTATTTATTTAAAGCCCCGAGCGACCGTCGACCGCTCAAACCGCTCTCAACCGTTCGACCAAAACCACCCGCTATATACATACACCCTCTTTTTCCTCCCTTTTCTTTTCTTTTCTTTTTCTTCTTCTTCTTCTTCTTTTTCTTATTTGTTTCGTTTCGTTTCGTTTCGTTTCGTTTCGTTTCGTTTCGTTTCCAATGGGATTCGACTCGTACGGGGAAGAGAGGAGGAAAATTTTGTCCATCACCCCCCTTTTCTATCCGAAAAACCTTTCGTCCTCTCTTCTCCTCTTTCTCTTCTTCTTGTTGTTCTTATTCTTTTTTTTTTCTCCTTTTTTTTCTCTCTTCTCTCTTTCAGTTCTTTTATCTTATCCTTCTTTTCTTCTTATTTTCGACGATACGATTTCCATGCATTCCCAACAGTCCGATTACCACCTGCTATCTCTCTCTCTCTCTCTCTCTCTCTCTCTCTCTCTCTCTCTCTCTCTTTCGCACGCATACACACACACACACACACCTCCTTTCTAACCATTAGAATTTATTATATTTCTTTTTTACCAGTACATACTCGAAATACATTACGTTACTTTCGATAATGACCTGACGCAAACTCGAGATTAACGAATCTAATCAATTTTGTATTTATTTTAATCGTTGAATTTGTAAGAGTATCTTTTTTTTTTCTTTTTTCATTCCTTCTCTTTTCTTTCTTTCTTTTTTTCTTTAGTTTCGTTTTATTACACTGCAAGCGTTCGTGTTCGTTTGAATAAAATATAGGATAGGAATGTTAGAATGTGGAATAGGAAAATTAGAATTTGTTTATGGTTTCGAATGACGTAACGAGGGTGAAAGAGAGAAGGAGAGAGAAAAAAAGAAAAAATAAATGAAATTGTAGATAGCATGAGCGAATAATCAGCGTTGCAGATTCAACGTGGTGCACTCGTTACTAACTCGTGATACTGCTCGAAATAACGATTTCGCGTGAGCTTGTGCGTTGCGATAATTGCGATTATTCGCACGTGCACGAAGGACGACGACGAAGGGACGGAGAGCAAGGGCAGGAACAGTGACGAGGGGAGGGAAAGTTATAAGAGAGGGATCGGTCCATACGTATTTCGAAAAATTTAACTAAATTTTAATACGTATAATTTTCAAATATCAAATTTCGTATACCGAGTCTATCGTTTAAAAATGTTCGATAACGAACATGACTTCATTATATACATATATATATATATATAAAAGAGAAAAAAAAAGAAGACAAGAAAAAAGTCAATGGTAAAAATTTTAATAAATTCAACGAAGTTTTGATTTACGTCGATGGAGATTTTTTAATAAATTTTGTCTAAAACGTGAACGGTTACGGTCATTTTGTTCTTCTTTTTTTCTTTCATTTTTCTTCCTTTTTTTTTTTTCTTTTCTTCTTTGAATTTGAAACAAACTTCGATCTATTTTAATGTAGGAGAATTGTACGCAGATATTTCCTTAATATTTACCCTTTAATAAACCAACAGCGTTATCCACTTGAGGTAAATAATTATGCAAAATTGAAACATTAAAAACCGATTAAAACTCTACTGAGTAACATAATCTTACGCGAATGAAAGATTCGTAATTTACATAAGAAATAAATAAATTCTTCGAAAGTATTAACAGTGGTAGGCGAGAGAGTTTCGTTAATCGACTCGTTTAAGTAATTTTCGAAGCCATGCTCAAACAACCCTTCACCCTTTCCTCTATCTCCTAGTACAACCACCACCACCACCACCACCACCACCAATAGAGCATACAAGCAGATAGAGACGGCGGCAGCAGCAGCAACGTTGTACGGAGAATTCACAGAGTGTGGTTTGCTTAATTTTCGCGGGAGACCGATAAACGTGGTTATCAAGAATTTAATCTAACCGAGTGGAGTCTCGAGATCTCTTCGGTGTCGTTCGGTGAAACATCAATTAGAGAGTGGATCGAAATTTGATCGAATTCGTGCTTCTCGATCTTTCACAGAGAGACATACACACACATACACACATACACTGGAGCACTCACACAACGCAATCTTTTTATTAACGCTTAAGAGTACAAACACGCAAACACAGACGCAGACGCACGCGTGCATACATTTTTTTAAACGATACGCTTTATTTCGTTTAAAGAATCTTCTAATCGTATAAAATAAAAACGTACAGAATTTCGAATAAACTTCGTTCTAATCGTTTTCAAAAGTTATATATATATATATATATATAAAAGAAGAATGAGAAGTATAGTTCGATGACAAGCGAAGGGGGTAGAGGTAGAGAGATCGATATTTTTATTACATCCCATAAAAATTCCTCTTCTAATAGATCGGTTGTGTGAGAAAAGAGAGAAGAGTGAGAAAGAGAAAGAAGATACGAGGTCTCATCTCTTTTTCGAAGAAGAAGATGAAGAAAAAGAAAAAGAAGAAAAAGTAAAAGAAGAAGAAGAAGAAGAAGAACGAATAGACGGAAGTACTGGAACATAGTGCACGCTCGAACGTGTGTACACGTTCAGGATGGAAAGGAAAAACGAAAAGGGTGCGATAGAGAGATACAGAGAGATAGAGAGAGATAGAGAGAGAGAAAAAGAGAGAGAGAGAGAGAGAGAGAGAGAAAGATTTACCCTCGACCAACCACCAAATCCAATAAACCCGAAGCCGATTAAATTTATGAAGTGAAAAAGGTATGAAAAAGCTTTGGGTTGCGCCGAACGAAAAGCATCCTCTACTGCTACCCCTATTTCACCACAAACCCACCCTCTCCTGCTCTTACCTATCTCTCGAATCCTATGCTCCTCTCCTTCGACGAGGGCACGATTCTTTGATAGCATCGGTAGTAGCAGCGTCACAGCAATAGCAGCAAAGCACAGCAACAAGAGTAATAGTGGTAACAGTAGTAGTTTAATAGTATTGGTATTAGCAGCCATAATAATTCGAGCAAATGACACTTTTCTAAAAATTATACACTTTTCTCTTTTCTCTGTCGCACGAAATCTAATTGAATTAATCTACCGAAACGCTCTTTCGCACGTACGGATACCAACTGCGTGTACATAAATATGCGTAATACGTTTAACGTGTCCTCTCCATCGAAGATGAGTCATATCTTTTTGTTCAACATATCCTTGCTGACTTTCAAAACCCGACGTCTTTCATACTCGGAGATCAAACATATTTTTGTTTATATATTCTCTCTGTTTCGAGGAAATGCGTGTTCGTACTTGTACGTGTTTATGTGTGTAAGAGATAGAGATAGAAGAAAAAAGAGAAAAAGAGTGAGAGACAGAGAGAAACTATAATACGTACAATTTCATCACTCTCTTAATCAACACGCTCAATTAACCGACAGCAACGTTGTTGGAACTGTGTCAGGTAGTAATAAAAAAAAGAAGAGCGAGAGAAGCGAACGTCACATAGCTCTCTCGACGAAATTTTTGACACGAAATCGCATTAAAGAGAAAGATAGAGAGAGAGAGAGAGAGAGATCGAATTACCACTACAATCGAACTATTTGTTCCGTACAAATGAAATTAAAGAGAGCGAGAGAAGGAGAAAGAAGGTCGGGGAGGGGGAAGGTTACGTGATAAAATAACGAATGACAGAAGAATAGGGAATAGTCTCTAGCCAAAGATATTTTTGTCTCTTTTTCACGTACGTAATTTTATCATTTTAACGATAAACGATGATCAGATTATGCTTACGATCGCTTTGGATTTCTGAGACCTGAATATTTCAACGATCACAATCGAAACAGAAACGAGGAGAGAGAGAGAGAGAGAGAGAGAGAGGTGAAAGGAGGAAGGTTGAAAGTATCAATGAAAGAGAGAGAAAGAATGATGGAGAGGGAAGAGGAGAGGAGAGGGGAGAAAGAGACAGACAGATGGAAGTTAAAACCAGTAGGAAAATACGAGAGACGAGGGAACATCTCGCTTAATTAATGTGCACGTTTTAATATGGGTTCGCATTTGAGGTCTAGTATCGATTTTGGAATTTATATAATAATGTAAATTGCGCGATGCACAGTTCGATAGTAATTTTAATAAGCGACGCTTCCCGTTAACCATCCGATGTTGTCCTGTACGAGAGTGAACGCGTTTAAAGTGGCCTACATAATAATGGCTATACGAAAGAAGATAATTGATGAAGCTGGAAGCTGGAAGCATGGAAAAAGATATATATATATATATATATATATATATATATATATATAGAGAGAGAGAGAGAGAGAGAGAGAGAGAGAGAGAATATGTGGTTCGACATCGAGGTCAGCTATATATCCATGGACACGCACGCAGCGAAAGACTATTTTTCTCGTGTCACACGTGCCGCTAAATCTCTAAATATCATAAATCTTGAGAAAATCAATTTAGAGCATTAAACCTTCTTAAGGAGAAAATATCCTGCGATACGTGCGGAGGTGTGGTGGTAGCGACGGCAGCAGCAGCAGCAGTATGGGATGGTCGGAGATATAATGGCGGTGACATTAAAAAAGAAAAAAGAAAAAAAAAAAAAGAAAGCAGTTTTACAATGGAGCTTCTTTTTATAAGGCGAAAATTCAAGGGAACATTTACATTTACTAGAAGCCTCTCGAATTATCGACGAACTTATATCCAATTCATTTCTCTAGTAGCAGCTAGAAAGTTTCGATGGTTTCGTGGGAATAAGTCATTAAATATAACTGGAATATATATATATATATATATATATATTTCTCTCTTTCTTATTATATACATCGCTTGAAGCGTTTTCTTGGGTAATGCGAATTCGAGAGGAAGGGATAGGAGAGATATGAGAGATGGTCGAGTAACAGGGAAATGGCAAAAGGAAAAGAGAACGAGAAAAAAGGTGCAAGAAAGAAAGATAGAGAAGGAGATAGAGAACTAAAAGAGGGAGAGAGGAGACAATACGAATCTAGCACGTGCCCGTACTAAAATCGTACGAGGGCTCAATTTTCCATTTGCCTCGAGAGTTCCTTCTCAGAGACTTTTTCTCGCTCTTTCGACGATATCGTTGTCCTTGCTAATGTCGATTGAACGACGCATACACACACACACACACACACACACAGAGGTATAAACACGTACGACTTCTCGCGTTACAAGCAAAATTTTAAAGAAAAGAGAAAGAGAGAAAGAGAGAGAGAGGAGAAAATAAAAAGAGAAAAATGACAAAAGGAAAAAATAAGAAAGAAAGAAAACACATTTCACGATCGAATTTACCCGGATTAATCTCGCGAGATCCGTCCTACTTGCTGTCACGTCCATTTTCGCGTAATCCCTACCAGCAAAGTGGCAGAGAGGTGAGTGGAGGGTAGAAGCGCGAGGTAAATGAGTGGGTGGATGAGTGTGAGAGAGAAAGTCGAATAGACGAAGATTTTTCTCGCTTAGAAATATTAGCCAATGAGATGGTAGATAAGAACGTTAACTAAGCGTCGAGAACGTAAAAAGTAAGTGTATCACCTTACCCGTGAATTTCCAGGTGAGAAAAGTACAAAATCCATGACGTTTTCTACTCCTTTAGAGAGAGTTTTTCTCTATCTTATTATCTTACTATTTTCTCTCTATCTCTTTATGTCTTTCTTTTTATCTCTCACTTGCTTTTCAACGGCGGACACAGGGAAACAGGTCGGACGAGTCGGCAAAGTGATCTCGTCTCAACTACCGAAGAAGAAGAAGAAGAAGAAGAAAAAAGAAGGAATTTAAGATGTACGTGCAAGAACGACCGAGACAAGAAAGTAACGCGAGGAGATAAGATAAAGAAGGATAGAAAAAGAAATCTAATTTTCAGATCATGA
>NC_057696.1:2509714-2522483 GCF_014466175.1 Vespula pensylvanica
CTCTCTCTCTCTCTCTCTCCTTAGTTTTTCTTCGTAGTTTCGGACTCCTTCGCAATTCTCCATTTCTCTATATCATCATGCCAAGGCCGAGATTGTTTTTTCGTATTCATAATACTGCCGGCCGGCTATTTTATTAGCCCGGTTACAGAGCGATCCAAACAATAACCATTGTTAGACTTTCGCGCAGTATAGTTGCAGCAGCAAACCGGCCGCGCGTTTCTACGCTCGAGCTTTTCGCTTTGTTAGCTCGACAGAGTTGAAAGAGAGAAAAAGAGAGAACGAAGGAATGTTGTGTGCCAGAAGGGATGGATGGTTTTAAGTGTGCGAGTGAGTACCTCTTCCTCATAGACCTTCTGCCTTCTCGATGGTGAGCAGAATCGCCCATTATCGCGACCACCGACGATACTACTACTACTACCAACTGTTGTAACAACTACTACTACTGTTACGTTAAGTATCATCGTTACTACTACCGATGCGATAAAGCTTCATCGAAGTTCTGCATCTTATCCTCCGGTGTACTATAAGAGAAAGAGGAAGGGAGATAGATACATAGATAGATAGATAGATAGATAGATAGATAGATAGATAGATAGATAGATAGATAGATAGAGAGATAGAGAGAGAGAGAGAGAGAGAAAGAAATGCATATCGCTAGTTTCGTATACAGGCCAGCTTTTTAATTGCATAAGAGAGAAAGAGAGAGATAGGAGATAAACTTACGTTGATTTCCATAGTAACAAAGATAAATCATTCTTGTTCATACGATATCTAACAGTTTCTTAGATATTGATCGGTAATTATTATTATTATCTGCGTGAATGGAGATCGATCTAATTGTAGAATCAATTCTATTTCAAACAAATAAAGTCTATGGATTAGATAACTATCAAAATGCATTCTATCCTTCTAAATGCTTCCTAGGAAGTTTTCATGGAAATACGTATTATACGTATTGCACGTATATTGGATACGTGTAAGTTTTCCCACAACGCACAACCGTAATCACGGCAAATCCGCCACCCGTTAGTAATCTGAGAAATTAGAATTATTGAGAGACATAACGTTCTAAACTAAGACGAGATTATACCTAACCAAACACACGCCATCAAATATCAAAAGCGTCCGCACGAAGGATATACATATAACACACGTGGCACTTTCCGTTCTCTTTTCTCTTTCCAAAGTTTTAAATTAGTAATGATTTGTTAGTAATGATTTTTATTAAGGAAAACTCATTGATCAATTTATCTTATCATAAATTTATTATCCATCGAAAATGATTTGCCATTAAAATTAGAGGAAAAAAAAAGAAAGAAAAAATAGAATGATTCTAAAATTTCACACACACACACACACACACAATACTTCTCGACAATTTTTTCTACACGTTAATGACAATGTTTGACAAAATCGAGTATAGTTTCTTGTCGTAGTCACTTCATGGCTACCCCATAGATGAGACAGAGATAGAAATAGAGATAGATAGACAGACATATATATACACACACACATATATATATATATAGACAGAGAGAGAGAGAGAGAGGGTGAGATAGAGATGGAGAGTACACTGTAGAACAGAACATCGTTACAGATGTACGACGATGGTTATACGGTGTGTGGTTTGTACGTTTACCTCTCGCCGTTTCCGTCGACAACGACGACGACGACGACGACGACGACGAGGACGAGGACGACGACGACGATGACGACGAGGACGACGACGATGACGACCTATCCTGTAATTAAACTAATGGAAGCCAACCCAACTGCTTTTATGCGATTCGAGAGCGCAAGCATACACATACAGAGAACGTCTACGCGTTTCCTCTCCTCTTTTTCTCCCTTCCACCCTCTCCACCCCTTCTTCTCCTTTCACCCTCCTGGCCGCAACTTTCATCGCACAACTTTCCCATCGTCACAACAACGCACTACTACTCTACGAAGACTGCACACGGGGGAACATCGAAACGCAATCCATTCAAATTTTCCCGGGGAGGACGTGACCTCCCGAACTCTCCAAGAGTTCTCTGTCCTTTACCAAAGAGTTTGAAGAACGGCCAAGTTATCTCGTGGGTCAACCACGTGCAGTTTCTATCTCTTTCTCTCTCTCTTTCTCTGTTTGTGTTTCTCTCTCTCTCTCTCTCTCTCTCTCTCTCTCTCTCTCTCTCTCTGGCTCTCGCTTCTGTCACTCTCTCCATCTATTTATCTATCTGTCTTTCTCTTCCTATCTCTATCTACTCTCTGCTTCAGAGCAGCAAATTTGCATTTCTCCAAACGTGTAACTCGTTTCCAGAATCGACCAACCATCAGCAAAATTCTCTATCTACCTTTATTTCTTTCTCTCTTTCCCTCCCTCTCTCTCTCTCTCTCTCTCTCTCTCTCTTTCTATTTCTTTTGCTCTTTGTTTCTCTCTTTCTTTCTTTCTTTCTCTTCTTCTTTGTTTCTCTCTCCTCGTTGCTTTCTCCGAAAACGTTTACAGACTTTGTTTGATCAAACCGCAAAAGATAGAGACATAGATAGAAATAGAGAAAAACACACACAGATAGATAGATAGATAGATAGATAGATAGATAGAGATAGATAGATAGATAGAGAAAGAGATAAAATAAAAAAGAAAAGAAAATATGTACACATCGATGGATATAACATTTTCGTATATTTTCAGTCAGAAAGTTTCGTCGAACCAGAATCGTCATCTTCGAGTGAGAGAAATATAAAAGACGATAGATAGAGAGAAAGAGAGAGTGAGAGAGAAAGAAACGATGACATAGGGATTATCCGTTATGAAAAAAGAGATGAAAAGGTTGCGATAAAGAGGTCGACGTTTTGCGAACGACGTCTTCAAAGGACGCCCCAGACGACTATGATGCATCGAATGAAAAATTAATGTCCATCGTGTGTCCATCGTACAGGAGAGGGACGAGGGATATATACGTTGGTGGGATCCTTCTTCCCTCGTTTCTTTTTTTTTTTTTTTTCTTTTTTTCTTTTCTTTTCGCACCCTAGACGATCGGCAAAATTTTGGGAAATTCGTATATATTGTCAAAGAAAGGCCAAGAAAAGTGAAGGCTGATAAAGAAACGCTCGATCATGACGAGGCCTGGGAAATATAGCACCCAACTTTTCTTTCTTTTTTTTTTTCTCTTCTCCTTTTCACGTGTTTTTTTTCTTTCCTACTTCTTTTTTTCATTTCTTTATCCTTCTCTTCTTCTTCTTCTTCTTCTTCTTCTTTTCTTTGTAAAATCAGCCCGTTAAACGCGAATAAGCTGTGGGGTGAAAAGCTTGTATCTCACTCTTTTTTTATTCTCTTTCTTCCTTTCTCTCTCTCTCTCTCTCTCTCTCTCTCTCTATCTATCGTTTTTGTAGAAACGTTATATTTTTGTATAATAATAGTTGTATTTTATTTTTCTTCGAGCTCCAACACCATGCGTTCATTCTTCTTTATACACGTTACACGGCCGATAAGATATTCACAGGCTTATGCTTGTACTTTTTTTTCTTCTTCTCCTTCTTCTTCCATTATTATAGATATATAAGATTTTTCTCAGAAATTGTACGCGCGCGAATGTGTGTATGTGTGTGTGTGTACCGTATACTATTGAAATATCGATTATATATGGGTACATAAAACGAGAACAACAAGATTATATCTAAATAATTATTAAAAATAAGAATAATTAATGAAATTTATAATCCAATGAGATTATATCGATCATAAAGTATATAAAGAATGCAGGTATGTATTTCATTTCTTTTTTCTTTTTGTATTTTTTTTTTTTTTTTTTTTGTAAATCACTTTTATTAATATAATCAATTTTAATTAATATTCATAAAAAGTCAATTGAACGTAATAAAGATAATAACAAGTATAACATTAGATATAATAAATTGAATCTCAACATTGAAGCACCATCATATACGATCTATGTACGAACATAACATCGAGAATAGATCCGATTGATGAGAGAAGAGGATGAAAGCAGAGATGTATCGAGTAATACCCAAATAGTAATTCTGTACAGAGAGTTAGGCCGTCAGTTGGATCAATGATACATACGTATGAGAGTATTCTAGAACGCGATATCCGTTCTCTCTACGTAGAAACCAATGCATCACCAATGGTTAATTTCATTGCAAATTAGAGAGTCCAAGAGGAAGAAATGTGAAAAACGTAAAAATCATACAGAAAAACAAGAAAAGATAAAGGAAAAGAAAAAATAAAAGCAAAAAAAAAAGAAAGAAAGAAAGAAAAGAACTAAAATTAAATTACGATATACTCCTAAACATAATTCCTTAATCATCTGTATAAAAAATTTCGACGAATGAAATTTAAAAAAAAAAAAGAAATGGATATCCTAACACGTTCAATATAATTAATGAACGTTCTTTACGCTTAGAATATTAAGATTAATCAATGAGATTCTAACGTTGATATACGTCGAAATACAATAAATATGATAATTATCAATTTAATTGTAATAAGATCATTCTGACTTTTATTACCTCTTCCACGTCCATGTTAAAACGTCCATAAACATATATACACACACCATACACACAGATATATATATATATATATATATATATATATATATATATAGATGAAATATGTGAGAAGATGTACGATAGGACCAACAAACATAAGCTCGAACAAAACGTCATCTAAAAACGAACGTAACGTAAGCTGCAAGATCTAATAAAATTTTCAGCAATATTGCTGATTGTCTCGACGTGTTTCGACGTCGATAACCTACTCGAGACGACAATAACCGAGTTCCGAAGGTAAAAGCATCCCCTAGGCTATTCCTCTCTTTCTCTCTCTCTCTCTCTTTCTTACTATCTTCCATCTTTGTCACCACTACCACTACCACTACTACTAGAACTACCACTACTACCATCGCAAGCAGCAAGCAAGCAAGCAAGCAAGCAAGCAAGCAAGCAAGCAAGCTTTCTCTAGCCAGTGAAACATACGACACGACGTGTCCGAACCTAATTCCTCTGTTTGCGTATGCAAACGAAGAGACGAGGTCACCGTAGGGTGTCGTGGACATTCGTGGACCCACCTTTAGACCTCTACGGTTAACCACCCCCTCACAACCACCACAACCAAATCTCTCTCTCTCTCTCTCTCTCTCTCTCTCTCTCTGTCTCTCTCTTTCTCTCACTCTCTTTCTTTCTTTATTTTTCTTTCTCTTTTTCTATTTTCAGACGAGTCTTTTCTACACATCACCTCAACTTACTTTAAAACGAATACGCGACTAAAAGAAAACTAACATACATACATACATACATACATACATACATACATACATACATACATACACACACACATACATACATATAAATTTTCCTCCGCTATTTAAATGGATTAACGTGAATATTTTTACCCTTAAATGTGTACGTGTCTTTTTTTTTTTTTTTTATTTCATCCATGTATTCGCAATGACAAAAGGAATTTGTATCAATTTAGATATTTAAATTTTGAATATATGAATGTTTGTTTGTCCTGTGTGAATGAATTAATTATGACAACTGATATAAATTATTTCTCTTTGATTTTTCGTAATAAAAAGAGGGAAAAAAAGAACAAAAAAAAAAAAAATTAATCGCGCTTTAAACGTATGACGGTACAATTTATCGTTAACATTGTGAAACATACTAATCATAATTAACGACGATTATTAATCATGAGAGATAAGAATAGAAAGAAAATTTGCGATATGAAATATTTTTCATTGCAATCATATTCATAGAAATTTCATAGATATACATATCTATATATAATACATACATACATATATATATATATATAATGTACGTGTGTGATCAAACAGAAGAGAGAGAGAGAGAGAGAGAGAGAGGGAGGAAGGGAGGGAGAAACAGAAAAGAAAGAAAAAAAAAGAAAGAGATAAAAAAAAAGAATTCGATATTCAGTCGACTGTTTCCAACCACAATGGAAATTAACTCTTCGCTTCTATGGTAATGAAATTATTTCGAATTTGATACGCACACGCGTACACTGTGGCGGTAGCATGTTCGTGACAGGCGAACGATTCGAATTGAGAGTAAGCGTGAGAGAGAGAGAGAGAGAGAGAGAGAGAAAGGGTGGTAGGGAGGGAGAGGGAGTAGAAACGTTTGACGTCAGAGTGCCTCAGGGGGTATACGTACCAATGGGGACGACGCTAGAATTAACTTGCTCCAACGATAATGTTAAGAAAATATGCGAAATCGAGTGACGATCGACTCTACATGCATACGTACATGCTGCATATGTATGTGTATCTGTATCTCTTTCTAGCTGTCCGTCTGTCTATCTCTTTCTACTTCTCTTGATCATTTTCTTTTACGAAAATAATTAAAAAACAAAGCACACGTTTTATTTATATTAAGATAGAAATAAAAAATAAAAAGATGTATTATTCACAGTTTGTCATCATATATTCTTCGTTCATTTTTCATTTTTTCTTTATTACTATTATTGTGTTATCGTTGCTGTTGTTGTTGCAGTCGTTGTTGTTAATATGCATGCGAATTTTGCATCGTACGAAAAGAATAAATAAATCATTGGGATTGTTAATTTGTTGTATCATTTTATAACGTCGATCAATCGTAAAGATTTGTAAGAATTTTAATTGGTATAATATACATATGTGTATATATATATGTGTGTGTACGAATATATGTACGTACATATGTATGTACGTATGTACGTACATACTATCTGCTTTCGCAATATGCGAATTCACAAGGTTTCTGTCCAACATCGGTTCCCTACCACGAGAAGCTGTATATGTATCTTTTGACGTATTTGAAATTCAATTAAGGGTTGGTCAAAAGGAACACGGTAAAAAAGAGTGGGAAAGGGAAATAAGTACACGTGGGTAAACGGTGATCCTTTGTTATAAAAACGAATATTTACTCTCTTTCTATTCCCCTGTATTTTTTCATGCGGTAACAGTTGTGTTCCCATGGCTATTCGAAAATCTATCCGAAAACTAAAATCATTTTTTTTTCCTTTTTCTTTCCTCCTCCTCCTCTCTCTCTCACTCTCTCTCTCTCTCTCTCTCTCTCTCTTTCCTTTTCTTTTTTCTTAGAAAAAGAAAGAGAGAAAGAGAGAGAGAGAGAGAGAGAGAGAATGATGGAATATAATGTAAGCGAAGACTCGACGATCACTCAACGCTGTCTACTCTCGCGAGAACGAAAGTGCTGAATAAAAGAGTAAGAAAAGAGAGATGAAAGAAAAAGAAAACACACAAAACAAAAAGAGATCTTTTATCTCAAACAGATTCATCCCGTCGTGCATTGAAATTAAGATTATATATTAAAGTTGTTCCTAAAGAAACTCACTATCTATCTCTCTCCTTCTCTCTCTTTCACCCACGAAAATCTTCATCCCCTCCCTTTCAATTTTCATCCCTCGAAAGTGTTATTTAATGACAGGATAGAGAATTAAGGAAGAAACTGAGAGTATGCGATTTAAATAAGCTCCCTCTTTGAATAATAAACGAATAAAAAAGGATAGAGTGAAAAAAAAGAATCAGACGTAAAAGTGAAGGAAAAGAAAAGAAAAGAAAAGAACAGAAAAAAAAAGTATAATAATAATTGATAAAAATTTTTTTATCTTTTACTCCCTCACACACACACACACACACTCTGTCTCTGTCTCTATCTCTGTCTCTCTTTCACCCTGTCTCTCTGTATTTATCTCCCTATCTTAAGAATGTTACTCAAAGACATAGGAATGGCTTGTACAATGTATACGAGCGAAATTTCGTATACTATATACCTATATATAATATACATCGGATGCGTTGCAAAGTGGATTTCATTGTTGCTGACCACTATCGAGACCTTCTCTCCATTATTAAACGTGCTGCCAGCGAGCTTTTTCCCCAATTGGACCACCACCACATAGGGATAGATTATAGGGGAAACATTGCGTGTGAAAGAAAGAGAAAGATATAGAAGAGGGAGAAAGAAACACACACACACACACACACACACACATACGAGTAAAACCTGATCTCTTTGTGTGTGTTTCTCTCTCACTATCGAAAGTTTGCACACGTCGGATGCCACTGTGCAGAGGTAATTGACGAAAAACCGATATTTTCTAACTTTTTCGTGATACTTCATGCTCCCACCCCCATCTCCCTCTCTCTCTATCTTCCTCTCTACTTCTCGCTTTTGAATAATACATAACAAATACTCGTCTGATATATCGGCTTATGGTCTCGATAACTTAAGTATCTATATATTTACGATAGTTAGAGAGAAAAAGAAAAAAGACAGATAGATAGATAGATAGATAGATAGATAAACAGAGAGACAGAGAAAAAGAGAGAGAAAGAGAGAGAGAGAGAGAAATATTTGTAATAAAAAAAACATATATATATATAAAAATATATAAACAAAATAAAATGTAGTTGCCAAACTCGTAAAACAAAAATGCCAGGAAAGTTCTTGGCTTGCCCATATATTCGATAAACAAGCGATGAAATTCCGGAACACAACTACGAAAAACCGATTGCTAGGCTCGTTTGTCGGGCTTGCTTGCTTACTTGCTATATCAGCATCGAGTGAATTAAATATATGCGTTGGCCCTCCCTATCTCTCTCATTCACCTACTCTCTCCCTCTCTCTCTCTCTCTCTCTCTCTCTCTCTCTCTCTCTCTCTCTCTCTCTCTCTCTCTCTCTCTCTCTCTCTCTCTCTCTCTCTCTCTATACATATATACATATATATGTATAGTTTTCTACATGCCTATGCATCTCTCTCGCACTTCCACCTTCCGGCTACGTTTTCCACCCTCCCACGGAAGTATGTCGAGAGGAATTTTAATTAATATCTCGCAGCCTGCAGGGACGCACACAACTCGCGAGGCTCGAAGGGCGCATAAAATGGCGCTGGGATGAGAGTGGGGGGAGAGATTGAGAGGAACAAGGAGAGGGTATCATCGTTGGAACCGATAATGTTGTCTCTCTCTCTCTCTCTCTCTTTCTCTCTCTCTCACTCTTCTTCTTCTTCTTCTTTCAGGGTCTCCTTCTTTTTTTTACTGTGCTTTACATTTTTCTTTTTTCTTTACCTCTCTCCTACGATGTTTGTTGTTTTCTTTCACACTGCCTGCCTTTCTCGTAGAATTTAAAAACTCACCTTTATTCCGAGTGTAGGCGTCAGCATCCCGTAGTCGGCTATCGGCGGCAGCATAACGGGGGAAAGATTTGCCATCATCATACTTTCCAAATTCCTCAAACGCGCCTTATTTTCGTTCAGTACACAGTAATCTATTTTATTTTGCACTTGACCTACCTGTAACAGATAAATATAAAAAAAGTTATATTAATTAGATTATACAAGTATTTTATAAGAAATATTCGATACGTATGTAATATAAAAATGAAATAATAATAATTATTTATATCATATGATGGTGATGCATGGCATCATAAAAAGAGAAATTTTGATTCTTTTTCTTCGTCGAACAAATTCAATCTCAACAAGAAAATTATTTACAACCTCCCATACGATACATAATATCATACAAAATGGTCCTAAATTGCAACGTTCTTGTGAATATTCTCATCTTAAAAAAACAGCAAGAAAAAGAAATCTGCAGTAGAACATACCAAAAAATGAATAAATAAATAAATAAATAAACCAAAAGATAATATTAAAAAAAGAAAGAAAAAAGAGAACAAGAAACGTAAATTAAAAAAAAAAAAAATAAAAGAAACAGATTAATAAGAATAAAACAATGTAAGAATTCTTCTAAATTCATAAAGTGGTATTAGTAGCAGTAGTAGTAATAGTAGTAGCTTAGTAATAGTAGCAGTAGCAAAGGCAGACTTTTCCCGTATATAATTTTCTTCAAGGGAATTTCCATGACCGTGCCGTCTTAAACTTATACGAAGCGTTTCGAGAAAGTAACGAGTTAGTTTCTAGCTGCTGGGTGCCAGTCAAACGAGGGAGAGGAACACCGGCAGCAACAGCAGCAACAACGCCAGTAGCACAACGCACTTACATAGCCCTCTCTCTCTCTCTCTCTCTCTCTCTCTCTCTCTCTCCTCTTCTTCTCTTTCCTTCCCCTTCGCGTACTCGTATCGCAACGGCACGGTTTCGCAAACTCACTTCCAAACTCGTTTCGAACCTTCAACGGAGCCAGAAACCGGACTCGACGTTTTGTGAAAAGAGGGTGGGGGTTGTAGAATAGTAGAAGAGGGAGGTGAAGAGGAAGACGAGGATCGTTTTGTCGTCTACTACATATTTACTTTTCACTCTCTCTCTCTCTCTCTCTCTCTGCTGTCTGTTTATATGCGTTCGTTTATTAATCACGTTGTGATATGTATCGTTACGAGTAATCAACTAGAATAAAGTGGTCCTTTCAAAGTGAAACAAAATATGATAGCAGCAACTAGATATGTAGGTGTGTTGCGCGTGTATGTTAGGATGGGCCAAAAGTTCCTCGATAATTTAAAAAATCAATTACTCTTTTTTTCAATGGTTTCAGACTGATTTTCTTTTCTTTTCTTTTATTTTCTTTTTTAGATTTTTGTTAAACTAAAATAAATCTAGAGACTAAAAGAAAAAAAAAAAAATGAAGGAAAAAGGAAAATAAAGAAAAATGTCTCGAGAAAGAGCAATTGATTATAGAAGAGTTCGCCTAGAAACTTTTGGCCTAGCCTTTATATATTGATTATAATTTACTGTCAAGTACATATTATATATACATATTCGAGGATTCCCTACTCAAAACAAATTTCATCGACTAGTATAAATAAATCATGTGACATCGAGAACACTTGTAACTTCGACGTTCATTTCGTTTATCGAATGATATTATTCAATCCTGTTACACGGGTATCTACTTTCGACAGAGATATTAACATCGAATATGTCCACTTGAAATATTTGTTTAAACTAAATCTAATTGTTAGCCGATAAACCGATATATCACGATTGATATACTTTCAATAATACAGTTTTTTTTCGTTAATCTCTTTTAATCCAAACTCGTTCAGAAATCGATTCTACGTATCCGATAATTTTGTATAATAATCAATCTCTAACAACGAGAATCGGAGAACGAATTTACGAAGGAATTAACGAAAAATAAATTGATTCGACGAAGTAATATAACGGAATGTAATTGATGGGGAGGGAGGGGGATGTGAGGGAACGTAGAGATGGAAGAAAACGTCTATATGATTATCGTTGTTTAGAAATCATTCTAACTGGAACAAGGTACGAAGAGAAAACGCGTTACTAAGCGACTAAGCTGAACGAAAAGTTCATATAGGGTAATACACGTAGAAATGGGTTGAGAACAAATGTTAGACATAGAGAGAAAAAGAGAGAAGGATAGACTGACACACACACACACACACTCTCTTTTACATATATACATATTAAACATACACACGTCTACCCCCTCAGCCTAAACCACCCCTCATTCTCTCCCTCTCTCTTTCCTTCTTTCTTTATCTCTTACTCTTTCTCTCTCTCTCTTGCAACGAAAGTTGCAAAAGCTCTAAATATGCAAACACGCACTTTGAAATGACACTTATTGTTACAAAAGCTAAATGTGCTTTAACGGAGTAGAAGGAGCAAACAAACGAACGAACGAACGAACGAACGAACGAACGAACGAACGTTGGGTGTTCTCCATGTTCGTAACGACCAATGTAAAAGACTTGAAAGAGCAAATTCCATTTCTCTCCTTTCCCATAGAGTATCGTCGAACGAGAATTTAAACTAGACGTACACGAACGCACACCAAAAGAGAGAAAACGAGAGATAGAGAAATAGATAGAGAGAAAGAGAGAGAGAGAGAGAGAGAGAACCACACACATACACGTAAGTTGCATACTCGTGAAAGTATAGAGAACGGAAAGATTACTCACCGCGAATCGACTGGCTCTTTCTCGAGCGCATATACATAAGTTTCTAACGTCGACGAACAGGGATTTTGAATGTTTTCTTGAAAAACATAGATTTTACACTGGCAGATTCTATCGCGGGACGGAAGAATAACGGAATAGGAGATTCGTTTACCAAACAAATCCTTTGGCGAGAAGAACATGGCATCTCTCAAACGTTCCTCCCTCTTTTCTCCACCTCTCTTCTTTCTCTTCCTTTCCTAATCTATCCATCCATCTATCCATCTATCTATCTATCTATCTATCTATCTATCTTTGTAAATATCTTCGATCTTTTTCCTGTGATCTTGAAATCCTTGACTTTTACCAACCATTCGCCAGTATTTCCCTTACTATTCATAATTACGAGCATAACGTCAGCCTGCCACTGTGTTAACTATGAATATAATACGTTTAACGTTTGAACATTACAAGGCTCTTACGGAGAATTCTGCAAATGCGAAAGAGATATATAGTGATAGATAGAAAGAGAAGAAGAAGAAGAAAAAGAAGAAAGGATAGACAGATAGACAAAGAGAGAAAGAGAGAGAGAGAAGAGAGAAGACAGAAAGAGAGAGACAACATATAATCATTCCGGATCGACCAGAAACACAACGTGGAAACAGCGTGGAAACATCGCGTTCACGGAAATAGAGATTTCTCGTTGGGTCTTACTGTCGGATTTGTCGGTTAAGCTACCTCGGCTCGTGACGTTACAGGCTCACCCCTCTCGACGGATCCTACTACTACCCTTCGAAACCACCACCACACCATCACTACTACTACCACCACTACTACTACCAACCATCGCTACTACCACTGCCACTCTCCTTCTCTCTCTCTCTCTCTC
>NC_057696.1:2522583-2525208 GCF_014466175.1 Vespula pensylvanica
CTCTCTCTCTCTCTCTCTTTCTCTGCTTCGAAGGCAGCTACCCTCTTTTCCTTCCACAGATCGTTCTACCCATATACATACATATATCCACTCATATATAGATACACACACATTCACACGCACATCTCTTACTTTCGGATCAACGAGCGAGGCACGTGACACTAATCTAAGTTTCAAACTTGCCCTTCATCCTCCTTCCTTCATATATATATATATATATATTATATATATATACACATATATATATACACATCTATATACACACATATATATATCCTTCTCCCTTCTTCACTCTCTCTCTCTCTCTCTCTCTCTTTCTGTCTGTCGCTCTCCCTCTTCCTCCCCCTCTCTCTGTCTGTCTTTCTCTTTACTTCCTTCTAGGACGACCTTCGAATACCTTCGTACTTACTACGAAATAGCGAGGAGCTTTCGACGACGGCGTTCGATTAATCCACCCTTAAGCGATAACACCAACGGAAGCTCGATTATCCTAGCGCGGATTAGGCGAACCTTACTCGATTAGCTGCCGATCGACGTTAGTACGCGTGTTCTGATTTCTCTCTAAGGTTATATATATAGAGAAATAGAAGATGGTGACACGCTTTGTCCGTTCACCTCTTGATACATACTTCTCTTCTCTTCTCTTCTGTTCTCTTCTCTTCTCTTCTCTTCTCTATTCTATTCTATTTCATTCCATTCTATTCTATTCTGTTCTGTTCTATTCTACTCTACTCTACTCTACTATCTTGCAAGCTTTCGAAATTCTCAAAAGGTTCCTACTATAAGAGAAAATACCATTCCTTACGTGTATCTGTTCTCTGTGTGTGTCCTTATCCACTTGTACTGTAATATAATTATACTAACTAACTCTACTTTTGTCTTAAAAATTCTATTCATTATTCGAAACTTAAGAAAATCTACAACAATTATTATTATGTGGCGTCAAGTTTACAGAGAAAAGGAAGGATCGATCTTTGCGAATTTTTCCATTTCTTTCTTTCTTTCTTTCTTTCTTTTTCCTTTTGGAAATTTGATTATAATCGTTTTGAAGTATTTAAAAAAATTTAATTATTAATATAATTTTATGAACACACGCATATGCACACGTACGAACGAACGAAGTTTATTAAAAATTTAATAGAATTATATTAATCAAATTTCATGATAAATTTATGTACATATATATACATACATATATATATATATATATATATATGCGTAATTATTAACAAACGAAATTAATTAGAAATTGGTTAGTATTATGCTCGACCAAATTTCTAATCGATTTCGTTCGTTAATAATTGTAATATAAACTTGTCATTGAAATTCTCGCTATATGTTACGTACCTATACACGATCTTTATCTAATAACGAAAGTTAATAACGCACAAAGTATCGAAGATTAGAACTCAAAATTACAGAGAGTTTAGCTCAAACAACGCGCTCGTTACTATTCGAGATTAACGCGTGCATACGTATTACGTGAATATAGCGTTAAAGCTATAGCAAACGCTATCGTTCGATCGTAAATAATCCTTCCTTTGTATGATCGAACGTGAACGTTCGATAGTCGATAAACTATGACGATGATGTTCGAGATAAAAGAGTTCAAAGCGAACCTATCTCTTTCTTTCACCGATTTCTATATTTTATTTTTTTCCCTATTTTTTTCTTCTCTTTTTTTTTTTATATATATATATCTACACAAACCTCCTAATCGTTTAGATAATAAAATACACAGGAAACATCAAACAAGTTTAAAAACCAATTACTTTTTTGTTTTTGGAAACATTCTCGACTAATTTCTCTTCTATTTTCCAAATTATAAAACTCTCGCGTTACGACTTTGATTTTAAAAATAAAACTTTTTTTTTTATCTTAACACGATTATCAAAAAGTAATATAATTGATATTTAAAACGATTGAAGAAACTTTCATACATATGACAAATTACTTTTCTTGTGACATATTAAATTTATCAGAAGAAAATTTAAGGGAATTTATTTGATCTCAGTTGTTATACAATGTCGGAAATAAATACATAAGTCGAAATGTTCTTGGTGAACCTTTACCGAATATGACCTATGAGTTTATCCTGACGACTTCTACTATCCACCCTTGCTTCAACCCTCTTTTCTTTTCCTTATATATCTATAGATTTATATATATATATATATATATATATAAAACACATACACACACATAAACACATACATCTTTCTCTCTTTAACGCGCTAGATATTTTATTCAGCGGCACTCTGCTCGCTTTCCTCTCGCGGCGTTTGATATTGCAGTCTCATTGCATAAAACCCAAAGGTTTGCATAAAACACGGAGAAGCATGCGTCCCCGTTCACTTCAGGTTGCTAGAATGAAGAAGGAGGAAGAGAAAGAGAGAGAGAGAAAGAGAGAGAGAGAGAGGAGGTGATGGAAAAGGAGGAGGTGTGAGAAGTAAGATCGACGGCCCGGAAAGGCGAGCGAAAAAAAATCTTCTCGCTCGATGGGCAGCAGTCTTTCGGTGAGAACAAAAATGAGATTCAAAAAGCGAATGCATCGTGTAGGATGAGGAAGATGAGAATAATAAAAAGAAAAAAAAAGAAAAGAAAAAAAAATAAAAGAAAAAAAAA
>NC_057696.1:2525308-2536211 GCF_014466175.1 Vespula pensylvanica
ATGTATGTATTGGATGAATTATCTGATAAATATTAAAACTTTAATATAAGCAAATTTATACAGAAATGTATACGTATGTATATAGGAACGTGTGGTATGTAAGTACGTATCCGTATAAATTTATAAACTAATTAATACACTTTCTAGGAACATAAATGTATCTATTTAAAAACTTTTCTTTCCTACACCCGTTCCACTTTCTCTCTCTTTTTCTAATTTCTCACGTCCCTTACTTTATCGATGAACAAATGGACGATTAAGAACATGATCGAACGTGGCACACGATTTCGATCGATGTGTAACAACTGCACTGACTACGATTGCAAACTACGATATAGTAACATCAGTAACAGTAATAGAAACATAGACTTACACATAGACATAGAGATAGAGAAAGAAAGATAGATAGATAGATAGATAGATAGATAGATAGAGAGAGAGAGAGAGAGAGAGAGAGAGAGAGAGAGAGATCGACAAGCTGCGAATGGTGTCAATGATATCGTAGATAGCAATAGTAGTAGTAGTAGTAGTAGTAGTAGTAGTAGTAACAGTAGTAGTAGTACTAGTAGTAATAGTGTTAGTGGTACTATTGCTGGTGGTTCCTCGTCATCCAGGATGAGAACGGATAATCGTGACGAATCCTCTGTCACTGACGGCACCCGTTCTGACAGTTCTGACTTTCCAATTAGCGAATGACGTCGATTCGAGCGTTGAAATACAAACGCTTTCTCTCTCCTTCCGTCTCATCCTCGCCCTTTCACTATCTCTATCTCTATCTCTATCTCTATCTCTATCATTCTCTCTTTCTGTCTTCCACAAGAGAGGCCACTTATATATATACTGTATGTATCTACTACATAGATATTTTCTCGTACAATTTCATTGCTTCTTCCGTTGATATACTATTATTCTCCCTCCAACCTTCTCTATATATTACTTCTATATATATATATATATATATATATATATAATATGACTAAAATGGAGTTCAAACGATAATTATACGCGTTACTCGGCGTTAATACAGGCGGATAAAGTTGCCAGGTCGCGTTGTCCTGCTCGCAAATTCTCTCTCTCTCTCTTCCTCTTTCTCTTTCTGTATGCTACTGTCTCTCTTTTTCCTATCTTCTCCCAAATACACCTTTGTGTCAAGCTCGTCTCACTAGGTCCCTTTTCTCTTTTATTACTACCACCACCACTATCACTAACTACTACCACCACCACCACTATCACTAACTACTACTACTACTATTACTACTACTACTACTAATACTACTACTACTAGCTTCATAACCACCAACCATGACTATTCCGCCGCATACGTCTCTCCCATCCGTACGTTTTGCGTTTGATTAATTTTCTATCCACCCTCGACTAATTTGTCGACAATTAACTTCGTACTAAAAGAGGAGAACGAGCAAGAAAGAGAAAGAGAGAAAGAGAGAGTGAGAGAGTGGGAGAGAAAGGAAGAAACGAGCTTGCTAATCGAGGTAGACGTGTCAACGAAAACGGCAAAGGTCTTCCGTTGCTTTTGCTTAGTTCAAGAGAGACCCTTTCAAACGTTCGACGCTATTTATTATTCACTATACTTTCTGTTTTAACCCCATCCCCTCTCTCGTATCACTCACACACTCCTACCTCACCTTCGAGCTACGTCGTACGTGAGTATCCACTGCAACATTCATACGTATCTTTTCGCAAGCCCTATTGTTTGTCCTTTCTTTTCTTTTCTTTTCTTTTCTCTTTTCTCTTTTCTTCTTTTCTTTCTTTCTTTCTTTCTTTTTCTTTTCGATACTTCGACGGATTCCAAATTCCAAGACAAAATTCCAAGAAAATAAATGAAATATAATCTTTAGCCGAATATCACGGTTACTACGAATTACCTGTTCCTTTCGAAAATATCTCGTCGGAAATTCTAGAGGAATGAAAAAAGAAAGAGGAAAAGCGACAAAATCGATAAAAGAAAAAACATGATAAATAAGAGCAAAAGAAAGTGAGAGGAAAAAACACGAAAGAAGTGGCGAATACGAAGATTTCATCGGCGAACATTCGTTCGTTCGATCGATCGATCGATCGATCGATCGATAAACATAAATAAGCAAATAAATAAATAAAGGCTATTAAAAGACGAGGCTCAGGTGAAATGTAATATCAACTTATCAAAACGGGAGGGCGAGGACGATATCTTTATCAAGAACGAGCTTAATTGCCGTGTCTCCTGTAGAACTCGGCATCTTCGAGTAAAGAAGCGAAGAAGAATGAAGTTGAAAGAAAAAGAGAGAAAGAAAGAGAGGGAGAGAGAGGGAAATCTTCTTCTATCTCTTTCTCTCTCTCCTTCAAACATTTTCGTATAACAAAATTTCACTATCTTTAAGGTATATACCAAGGGATGCTAACAACAGCATCAGCAATAGCAGCAACAGCAACGCAGCATCTCTTCTTCTTCTTCTCAACGTTCGATAGTTGAAGCCTACTTACTCGACTTCCTCTCTATTCTCTATTCCCTCTTTCAAGGGTAGAGAGCCTCAAAACATAATTAAAATTTTCTAATTAAGAATTTCGATAAGGAAGCGAACTGATCTGGTAAGACTAAGAGAGACGAAAAGTATTTACCATCTCTCTGTCTCTCTCTCTCTCTCTCTCTCTCTCTCTCTCTTCTTCTCTATACCTCTCTTTCTCTCTCTCTCTCTCTCTCTCTTTCTCTATGTACCCGTCTTTCAAACCATTCTCAGCTATCACCCTTCCCCTCTCACCAGTTTCTCATCCTTTCAAGTTTCCTCTTCTGTAATATCGAAACTAACATAGCACGTACATATTCTCTTCGTGTTCATCGTATTAACGAAATCGCGCCTCTGGCCTTGACTTTTGTAAAGGATGCATCTTTTTTAAACACACAAATATACATATATTCACATACACGCATATGATACACACACACACTCTTTCTCTCTCTCTCTCTCTCTCTCTCTCTACCCTCTCTATCTCGAGAGAAAAAAATTTTTCCACGATTTAAGAAAAAAGAAAAAAAATTTGATATTATCCAAGAAGATTAAAAGGAAAATTTTCCAAAAGACCAGTTTGATCTTTGATAATTCTCTTACGTTAGAAATGATGATTAGGAGAATTATTAGAACGATTAGAACGTTTATAAGGAAGAAGACGAGGTGAAGAGTAAGGAATTGCTCGGTCCCTTTCGATTCGATTCGATTCGATTCGATTCGATCAGATTCGATTCGATCCGATTCGATTGGACTTACGAATTTCATAAAGATTTCAGTTTCTGTCTATCTATCTGTCTATCCATCTATCTATTCATCCATCTATCTATATCTATCTATCTATCTATCTATCTATCTATCTATCTATCTATCTATCTATCTATCGTCGTTCAACGATCCCGTTGACTGGAACGGAGACTTAATCGGAATAACCGAGATTCCTGACTAGCAGAACCTCGGCCTCTAGAGTACCCAATTCCAGGTAAACCTCGTTCCCTCTTGCTAACTAAGTGCTGCAATCCTGTCGATTCTCATTTCGAGGCATAATCGCTCCATCTCGCTTCCTCTCAACTCATACAACAAACCCCTACTCCAACATATCTTTCTTTATCTTTCATTTTATTTCGTTTTATTGTATATTTTTTCGTTCATTCAGATTTACGAATCGTCGTCTCGAGAAACGAGAGATAAAATCATTTTTATATACATTATTTATATTTTTATAATTTATTTCTTGTAACAAAATTGGACGAAATAAAATTAGTTATCTCCAATATTATTTGTTCTTTCTTTTACATTATATACTTGGATATGTATGTACATATTCCTGTACGTATATTAAGTTATATATACATGTATATATATATATATATATATATATATAAATAATATAAAAAAAATAATATAAGAATATATATAAGTACAGCTGATAAATATTATTTACATGTTAAAATCTTTTTTTTAAGTTGTTCATGAGAATTTCTTTCTTTTTTTTCCTTTCTTTTTCTCTCTCTCTCTCTTTCTCTCTCCCCAATCTTTCTCCCCTCTACCATCTCTCCGTTTCTTTTCACTTCCCTTGTCTTGTGGAACTTCCGCAAGGATTCCCTCGATGCATATGAAAAATACATGCGGCCATCCGTAAAACTTTCGGAATGCTTGATCGTGCTCGCGTGCACGGTGTCCGAATGCCGAAGGATAAGAACGAGCATGACTTTTGAAAAATTGAGCCGAGTAGAGAAATACCTTGAGGTTCTTCCACTTTAAGAACGAGAAAGAGAGAAAAAAAAATAGAAAGAGAAAGAAAGAGAAGAACCATAGTAAGAATTTTTCTGAGATCTATCAAGATCTGTCTCATTCTTTTAATTTCTTTTGTTTATTTAAAATCTATTCGAGCGTGAAGATTCGTTCGTTCGTTCGATTAGAATTCACGTTATCTACTCTTTTATTTTTTTTTCCTTTTTTCTTATATATATATATATATTTAAAATTAGTCGTCCTAACAACGAAGAAGAAAAAAAAAGGAAAAAAGAGAAGAGTCTTATAAAGTTGTTTTATCTCGGTTCCTTTTTTCTTTTTGCGAATAAAAAAATGTATGACATGATAATACGAATATTATAATAAAAATCTAGTCAAATATAATGAATGAAATAGAGATGGAATGATAAAAAAAAAATATTTAAGTATGTGTGTGTCAGAAAGAGAGAGAGAGAGAGAGAGAGAGAGAGAAAGAGAGAGTGGAGATAAAAAAGATTATTTCATTGCCGCTACTACATTGATTAATATTTTCCTAATATTTTTAATAAATATAACGACATTATTGTATATTAAATTAGATATAAATATGTATAAAATAAATTAAATCAATCCACCATAATAAATCCATCTATATACGCAAATATGATGAAACATTCCAGAAAATGTATAGCCACGTTATTTCATTATTATTATCATTATTATTATTATTATTATTATTATTATTATTATTATTATTATTATTATTATTGTTGTTGTTGTTGTTGTTGTTGTTGTTGTTGTTGTTGTTGTTGTTCTTGTTGTCGTTGTTGTTATAAATATAAATTTCTACTCCTTACGTAAAACGTGAAGTACGTATATTACAATATTTCATTCAAATCGAATGAAACGGAATCTCGTGAAATAAATAAAATCGAATAAAACGAGTAATTCAACGAAATTAATGTTAAAAGAATATAATATTAAATTAAATAAGAGGGAGAAGAGATATTATTTTCTTTTTCTTTTTCTCTTGCCCATTATCAAATTTCTCTCTATTACTTCAAAAATGTACGAAATAATGATTAAAATGAAATGAAACGCGATCTTACTCCGCGATATAAATCAGAGAATAAACTGAATGAAATTAAATGAACCATAAAAAAAAAAGAGAGACAAAAGAAAGAAAGAAAGAAAAATACGTACTCTACGTGTAAAAGTAATTTCTTAAACGATAGCCAAAAGTTTTCCTAGGTTGTTAATACTACAACCTATAAAAAAAAAAGAAAAAGAAAAAAAAAAGAACAGTAAGAGAGTTCAAAGAAAGATTATAGATAATTAATTGATTTATACAAATAAAAATAAGAAGGAATCGATTATCCTACGAACTTCGATTCCCCAACAAACCATCCCTTGTAAACGAATATGTAATGCATATACGCACACACGTACACGTACACATATACCCATGTACGGTGGAATAAAACGAAAAATATCTGAACGAGAAGGAAGAGTAGAATCAGAAACGTAAATGAGAACATGCGAAACGTGATCTTGGAAACGCGTTAATGACGAGAAAACATCGAAACAAGCCGTAACGCGTGTCACGCAGTATCCATGATTTAGAGAGTGAGAGAGAGAGAGAGAGAAGGGCAGAAAAAAAGAAAAAAAGAGAAAGAGAAAGACAGAGAAAATAGTAGAAAGGGGCGAAGGGAGAGGGAATTGATTCGCAGTGAACGAATGAACGAACGATTTGCCAGACGAATAGCTCTCGCTCGTTGGATTCTTGTTTTTACCTTCCCAATGGAAAATTCGTGCTAATTGAAAGTCAATTGAATGCCATGAATGCACGGTGAATCACATATACCCCTCCCTCTCTCCTCCCACTATCTATCTATCTATCTATCTATCTATCCATCTATCTACCTATTTACCCATCTGTCTATCTATCTGTCTATCTATCTACCTATTTACCCATCTGTCTATCTATCTGTTTTTTTTTTCTAAGTATTTTTTAAACTTTTTAATTATTTTCGTCTTCATTCATTTTTAATATTGCCGAGCAATTCGTCTTTTTAATTTTCGATTTCTAGTAGACTCATCGTTCGTATCATATCGTCGTTTCTATGTAAATACTTGATGGAGAGATAGATGGATAAATAGGAGGAGAGAGAGAGAGAGAGAGAAAGAGAGAAAAAGAGAGAGAGGATACGTACGATAGGTTTGAGAAATCGCAAAAGATGTACGTAATATATAGGATGAGTCAAGAGTTACTGAGTATATTTATAACAATCTATTAGAAATCGGAAAAAATTTTATAAGCTTTATAGTTTTATAATATGGAAAAATATATATACATCAATGTAGATTACTTCAAATAGATTATTTTTTTAATTGATCTTATATAGGTATGTAAATGTGTGTGGATGGGTGTGGACGTGGGTGTGCGTGCGAAATCAGCTCTTTACAGAACGAATACGATCGAATTTCGAATATCGAAAGGGTGATGTCATATCTCTGAACTATTTCAACGATCAGCTTTGATTTCTAACAGAAATGGTGATACAGTTTGATCTTGGGAAGCTTAGAAACTTCGTTTGGAAACCCTTCTACTACTCCTCTACTCTTACTCCCACTTCTACTCCCACTTCTACTCCTACTCCTATTTCTCTTCTTCCTTCTCCCCCTTCAACCACCTCCTTCAAGGAACCACCATCGCTAAAGCTCAGCGTGTCCTCGATAACTAATTAGTTATTACTAATTGCCTCGAGTAGTTCGGTAGTTTCGATTTAGCCTGACGCCCGTTACTCGTCAGTAGAACTATTCGAATATGGGTGTGGGTGATGGGAAGCAGAAGTGGGAGGAATGAAGAGGAGAAGATCGAAGTGAGAGTAGAGATGCGTAAGTCTCGCCCTCTAATCTCTATCCTGTAACCAATTCACGTGTCTTCGATCTATCGATTTGTCGAATTTGAAACTTCTCGAGCAAATCGAAAAAAAAAAAAGTATTTTTTCGATTTACAATACGATCGAGTACGATTACGATTTGAATCAAAGAATTCGCCGACTTCTTATGACTTCTCGAAAAATAGAATTCTGATGATTTGGAAAAAAAAAAAAAAAAGAAAAATAAAAGAAAGATCCGAAAAAGTGAAAGAAGAAAAATAGGCATTGAAAAATAAAAAGAAATAAATAAATAAAAAATGTAAAAAAATTACTTTCGATTTTTTCGTCTCATTTTACGACTATCACGATCTATGGAAAAAAAAAAAAAAAAACTATTTATCTTAAACATACGTGTGTGTGTATTTTTCGTACATATTCATTATATAGTGAATTTATATATATGTATATATATATATACACACCATATAAAAAATTAAATATACATAAATAAACTGGCTCTCTCTTTAATAAGATTCACTTACTTATTCCCCAGTATAAAATTTCTCTGTGTATGTGTGTGTATGTGAGTATATATATAAATTGACTAATGAGTCCATTTTCTTATTTCGCAAAGAACGTTCGATCACGGCCACGTCAGAGAACGTTACATTTCGAGTTTCATTTCGAGCGATTCGTCGTCGTCATCGTCGTCGTCCTCTTCGTCCTCTCCTCCTCACCACTCACCCCTTAACCAATCCCTCTCCTCACCCTCTTGCTAACGACGTTCCAACGTCGAGCTTCGTTTCGAACGAGACGAAGTTTTTGACGTTTCTGGAAAATGCGGATCCACGGAGATAACAAGTCATTTTCTACGGTGTTTCTATCTCTTCCTCTTCACCCCTCTCCTCCTCTCCACCTTCACCCCTTTTTCTCTCTTCCTATATATCTTTCTCTTTCTATTTCGTCGACGATCTTCGTCGAAGAAACGACAACCACGTTAGATATCTCGAACGAACGTTTACTCAATGCAGAAGAAGATGATTTTTGCTTTGATTATATTCAACAAGGACAAAGAGTACAGATCTTGATATATATTTACGTAGATGCGCTAATGATTATTTGGAAAAAAAAAAAGAAAAAAAAATAAATATAAGGGAAAAAAAAATTGAAAAAGAAAGAAAGGAAAGCGGAGAGATAAACAAGCTCGTTATATATTTGTATTCGCAATTAAAACAGGCTCGTTAATAGCGTTCGTAATGGAGCAAGGATCGACATAAAATTTTTTCTTTCCCTTAAAACGCTTTTACTGCGATCGACGAATCATTTGCGAAAGCATATATAAATTTTTCTCGTATTCGTCAAATATAATTTTGATTTATCTTCTTATATTCGCGTTGAATTTTATTTATTATTTATTGAAAAAGTAACTCGATTATAAATCTGTCTATTAATATTGTTTTAAATCTTATTGCATCGAAAAGATATTTCATTATTCGTATTAGAAATGATTCGTATAAATAATTCGATCGTACAAATATATCTACAAAGGTATTATATGATTGTTATGATAAAATCGATGTTTCAATTAAAGATAGTAGATACATTTATTGTGAATAAATAGTTGATACGGTTGGTACGACGTTGTATATCGTATTATTTAATAACGGCAATGAAACTACGTGGAAGTGGTTTAATCGTAGTTTATTCTCCTAAATGGAGAGTTTGTAGTTTGTTCGTTGTTAAAATAAACATATTCAACAAAACGAATGAAACAATTCGATCGCAAATAACACGTGTCACGCTCTCACTGTTAAAAGACTCGATAGTATTCTAAACTCGATAATCATAATTTATTTTCAGTACTTTCTAATCAAAAAAAAAAAAAAGCAAAGCTTTTCATACGATTTCTAATAAATGAACATACGTCAATGTGTGTGTACATTATTCTGCATTTTATCATTGACGATACTATTTAAAAGAACATAGAATTTATTTGACAAAAACTATTACATTATTTTAAGCATCGTATAATAAACTATGAACTTTGTTACGTCGCTAATGACATAACACAAACATTAAAAATATGGACTATATATTGTGCAAAGTTAAAAAAAAAAAGAAAAGAAAAAATCAAGTACAAAAAAGAAATTTGCAAGTAAAAAAAATAAATATTTTTATTAATGGACTAACCATTGGATCGATAAGAAAAAAAAAAAAACAGAAAAAAAAAGAAAAGAAAAATAAATAAGTTCTATCTTAATACATATCTTCTAACAATATCCTAAGCTTATAACGCAAAGCTAAGTTCTTCTCTTATGATCCAGAGAGAGCCTGGATACTTTCTCTTTTCCTCTCAAGGGAGATTCGGTCGGTCACCGTCGACAGAAATAGTCCGACAGGATCAGAACGGTCAAACTCTTATAACGAAAGTAACCTTCTTACTTTCAACGATAAATTAACGAAGAGAGAAAAATAAATAAAAAAACAAGGAAACGAGAGAGAGAGAGGAGGGAGGGGGAAGAGGAAGAGAAACAGAAAAAAAAGTGAAGTATCCATCCGTGGAATATAAAAAAAATATGACGACTGTGGGGGAAAAAAAGTGAAGTTCTTCTTTGTCGTTAAAGATAAATAATAAATTTCCTAACAATTTGCGTGAAACAAGAACAACCAGAAAAAGAAAAAAAAAGAGATAAAACCACGATCAAATCGCAAAAAAAAAGAAAAAGATAAAAGAACACAGGAAATTAATAAAAGTATCTTCGGACTCTTACGAATTTACGTTCCATCGTGGAAATACTTCAATTTGAGATCCTCGACGAGTATAGATCCTTTTCACTATTTTTCCCTCTCCCTCTCTCTCTCTCTCTCTCTCTCTCTCTCTCTCTCTCTCTCTCTCTCACACACACACACACACACTTTCACCCTCTTTCATTTTCTCTCTCTTTCTCTCTTTCTTTGAATAAACTACGAAAAAAAAGAATAAGAGAAAGAAAAAGAGAGATGGACTGGTTGAGAAAGAGAAAGGACTGGTTGAATTTCAAAATAAAAAAAAAAACGAAGTCAAAAGAGAAAAAAAGGAATCGAAAATGAAAGAAAATTAACAAAAATAGTTCGTAATTCAAGCAAAATATTTTTCAACCCTACGTAGTAAACTACAATTTATTACTTTCGCATACAAGCAAATATCAATCCTTTTCTATTTCTATTTCTCTTTCACTCTCTCTTTCTCTCTCTCTCTCTCTCTTCCTATCCATCTATATATCTATCTATCTCTATTTCTATCTCTCTTTCATTGAGCTACGGATTAATGGCACGTCTCCTCGTCGAAAGGATGTGGGGTGAGAGATAGGGAGTGAGGATCGATGAACGTTGCCGAGGCAATCAACCGACAGCTCGTTATTATCGCTAATTCTCTTTGAACACAAACGGCTGAGCGGACAATTCCTGAGTGCCATTGGCGAATAGTAATAAGAGGAGGAGGATGAGGAGGAGGAGGAGGAGGAAGAGGAGGAAGAGGAGAAGGAGAAGAAGGATGGCGAGTGTGCGTTTCGTTCATGCTTTAGAGAACGAAAAGGAAGGAGAAGATGAAGGAGGAGAAGAAGGAGAAAAGAAATATGGAGAAAAGGATTAGAGAGTGACAGAGAGGGAAAGTAAAGATTTTCGATAAGAAAGTCGATCACCGAATACTGGAAACTCTGTTAATCGGCTAATTAGTTATTACGGAAACACTTGTCGTTAAGTGTTATTTTCTCATGATTTGACACATCCATTTCTCTCTCTCTCTCTCTC
>NC_057696.1:2536375-2538875 GCF_014466175.1 Vespula pensylvanica
GTGTGTGTGTGTATCATAATTTTTTATACGTGTAAATAAATCGACGAGCAAAAAAAAATGATAAGCCAATCTAAAATAGTACGATATCTCGTATCGTTTACGAGACAGTCACAATTTTACATCCTCGTTAACCGTCGATTGACGCGATCTTTGTGAAGGGCATAAAAAAGAGCAAGAGAGAAAGAGACAAAGTCGCTCGAAAAAAAACAAACAAAATATGTGACACATCGTCGATAAGATCAACACGTGTTTCCGTTTTAATTAATTTCATAGAGCGGTCGTGCGTAGAATTTTTCGGGGGTCTGTTTCGAAGTAAATAAATAACAAAAAAAAAAAAAATAAAAAATAAAAAGAGAAACAAACTCGGTGGTCAACAAGAGAGAAAAAGAGAGAGAGAGAGAGAGAGAGAGAAAGAGAGAATGTGCAACAACGGCTCAATTAAAACCGAACAATCAATCAAAGTTAATTTGAACGAGATGCTATGTCGATCGAATATCGACTCTGAAGTTATATGTTTCTCTATATATGTGTGTATAAATATATATATATACATATATATATATATAATCTTTCTCACTCTTTCTCTTTTCGTTATTATTCTTTCACCATCGTTACAATCCATTTTACACAATACACTGATTAATTAGTTATGCATTTATGTGATAATATCACTCGCATCACTGCGCCACACGTCTATCTCTCTCTTTTCCTCTTTTTCTCTTTAGTTTTCATCGGTGATAACGAAGATAAAAAAAAGAAAAAAAGAAATAAAATATAAAACGAAAGATTTCTCTGGTAACGTAAGCGGATTAACTACTAACGTATTAATGCCACCAATAACCGATCAAACTGCATTCTCATGGGTTTTCAAAGGATATTACCGTATCTGTATATCTATGTGCGAATAAAACCGATAAAGTAATAAACAAAAACGAAACAAAAAATTGGATCCTTCCTTCCTTTTCTTTCTCTTTTTTTTTATTTTCTTTCCTTTTTTCCCATTACCTTCTTTTCTTTCGTAACGACGGTGATTAATAAAAAAGAAAAAAAAAAAAAAAAAGAAAACGGAATAATTCTTTTATTTTAATTTCATTGTCATATAATGTAGGTGTATCAGTGATTTCAGACGACAGTGCGCGTGTTTGTGTTTATATAAGCGTTTATATCTAATTTGAAAGATTAGTAAAAATGATAAAAAAAGAGGAGGAGCAAAGAAGAAGAAACAGTTACGTCATAGTTTAAAATTGTCTTGTAGTTCGATATTGAATTAATTTCAATCCTATCAAAAGAAATTTATCTTGAGACGGAGATAGAGACACAGACAGAGACAGAGAGAGAAAAAGAAAAAAAGAGAGAGAGAGAGAGAGAGAGAGAGAGAGAGAGAGAGAGAGAGAGAAAGCGAGAGATCGATTCGGTTTAGCTATCCTAATCGTTACAATATCATTGTACATTGATATCGATATGATTCTATCGACAGTAATCGAAAAGTAAATGATTATTTTAACGAATATTTATTTTCTATTTAAATGTTAATTCCTATATATATATATAAAAAAAAAAAAAAAAGATTCCCTTAATCCTTAAATCTTCACAAATTACAAGTATAAAACATGAACCGCATGGTATATCACAAAAATGATGTCTAAATTATATAGGCTCGTGCAAAGATTTATCTCTTTTTATTATTTTTTTTTTTTTTTAAATATTATTATAAAGAATTATAAGTACGATAACACCATACTCTAATAGTACATTATAAACATATAAATTAATGACTCGAAATTTCCTCTTTAAAGTGTTTGTTTCTCCAGTTATCTTTATTATTAATAATACAATTCTACTCGAAAAAAAAATATTAACGTTAATCGATATAATTGATCTACGTTAATCCAATAAAAGAAAATTTTTTTCGAGTGATATTTACGTATTACGTATAGTAATAGAAATTGAATCGTCGATTTAGAAAGAAAACGTTGTTTCTTTTAGAAAGATAGAAAATAAAAAAGATAGAAAAAGATAGATAGATAGATAGATAGATAGATAGATAGATAGATAGATAGATAGATAGATAGATAGAGAAAGAAAAAAAAAAAGACAGAGAGAGAGAGTCTTGAAATGCCCTGAGGTATCGACGATGGACATCGAACGAAGCGAGGACGACGTAGTCCATGCTGAATTAAATCTAGATCGGGATTTCTACGATCTTCCTTCTTTCGTTTCTTCGTTTCATCCACGCGCCCATATCCCGAGGGATTCTCAGTGAACAAGAAAATATCGATATAGACTCGTTCGTTCGGTAAAGCATCGACCGATCGAATCGGATTCACTATCTTTTTCTATCCACACGTACGCTATATTTCTCTATCTCTATCTTTTACTTTTCTTATTCCGTCCACACATACGCTTACAATATTTCTATCTCTTTCTATATCATTCGGAAGTAATTGCGTACGTGTGCGAAAGAGAGAGAAAGAAGTACTTAAGTCGTCCATCTTTGTTT
>NC_057696.1:2541375-2562838 GCF_014466175.1 Vespula pensylvanica
AAAAAAAAAAGAAAAAAGAAAAATTACTATATATGGATATAGTAATTGACGACGAATATTCGACTAC
This sequence comes from Vespula pensylvanica, assembly GCF_014466175.1. Classification (NCBI taxonomy): domain Eukaryota; kingdom Metazoa; phylum Arthropoda; class Insecta; order Hymenoptera; family Vespidae; genus Vespula; species Vespula pensylvanica. The sequence goes on from NC_057696.1 coordinate 2,541,443, forward strand.
TTGTTATAATCGTAAAGCACGACAAATTTAATAATCGATTTACGAATACATGAAATTTTCTTTTTTCAAGTAGAATTTGAGTATTATTAAAATCGCAAATAAAGCATATACAGGGATATCAAATGATAATTTATTTTCGTCTACACGCGACTGTAATACACACACATACACACATTTATGCGCGTATATGTGTTGTAATAAGTTCCATTTCATCTCTGAAACATGTATCCGCGTCTCTTGCCGCGAGCTATAGCCTATTTGCAGACATATCTATAGAAGGAAGGATAGAAAGAGAGGGATGAAAGAGAGAGAGCGAGCGAGAGAGAGAGAGAGAGAGACGTTGTTAGAACATCGTGAAGAGCATGATCTTTGTCGACGTTCAACGTAAACTTCATTACTCGCTCGTTAACAGTATTTTCGCGATCTTTCTCTTTCATTCATTCATTCTCTCGCTCGTTCGTATGCATTCGCACTCTCTCTCCTTCTTCCTCTCTCTCTCTGTCTCTCTTTGTTTCCAGAACGGAGGTTCTAGCTTACTTCTTTGCACCGCAAGTTACTTCGTTTATTATCATCTTACGTTACTCTACGTTGTAATAATACGATATCATGGTATTAAGAGATCGGTTACTACGTTATAATATAATATTGTGATATTAGGGAACTGGTGTACGTTAACTATCCTTGATGGACCAACGCTGGATGCTGAGACATCTTAGTTTCTCTCTCTATCTCTATCTCTCTCTCTTTTACGATAGCGTGCTGTATTACAGGTTAAAACTATAGATGAAAGACAAGAAAACAGTGAAGAGAGGTCGTGGAAGGAACTTTATTTGAAAAAAACAAAAAAAATGAGAGGGAGAGAGAGAGAGAGAGAGAGAAGAAAAAGTGAAATACTTGGATGAGAATAGAGATAGATAAAGAGAGATAGAGATAGATATAGAGATAGATATAGAGAAAGAAAGAGAGAGGAAAAGAGAGAGATATGAGCGAGAAAAAAAGAAACGAAGAGAAAGGAGTGAAGCAGCGAACGAACAAATAGGCAAGAAGGACGAACGAGCTTGTGAAACTCAACGTATCAAATTCAACATCCAGAGGAAATGGATTACAAAAGAAAGGAAAACAAAAAGAGAGAAAGAGATCGTTCTACGGTTCGCTAAATAAAACAATCATGGACATTTATTTTCTATAAAAATGGAACGATAAATGTGTATGTGTCTCTGCGGGTACATCCTACACACACACACACACACACACACACACAATTTTTTTAATTTTTTATATATAAGTATAATAAGTATATATATTGTAATTCAATCATTTTTATTCAATTTGCAATATGATCAAACGAAAATGAAAAAAGATATCTTGTTTATCATCGATTTACGACCCTCAAGATCATGTTACACGACTTCACTTCAATATATTACATCGATTTATCCGTATATACAACTTTAAATACTAATCGAAAATACGGATTCAATTACGTCCATTTAATTTCAAAATACCAAGCTTATTAATAGCTTATACTCGATTACAGTATATTACGGTAATATAATGAAATAACGATTATCTTTTTCATTTTCTCCTTCTCTTCTTTTTTTTCGTTTTTTTTTTCGAACTAATTATATTTTTTTTTTTTTCTTTTCTTCGACCAGGATCACTCTCTCTTTTTCTCTCTCTTCCGTCCTTCGTCATTTGCTTTCCATTTTAATTATTATTATTATTGTTGTTGCTGTTGTTGTTGTTGTTGTTGTTGTTGTTATTGTTGTTACTATTACTACTATGTCGTGAAAGGCTGGATAGATCCATATGATGAATGTTCGATTGGTAGTTACTCTCTGATTTACGAGTTATCATTTCGAGATAGAGATAGAAATAGAGATAGATAGAGAGATTTTAATGATCGACTAGAAGCCATGAGATGTGTCGTTTTTCGATATATACGGTTAAAAATCGATATATATATATATATATATATATATATATATGCATATACGTATGTATGCACGTACGTATATATAAACAGAAATGATGATTCGTTTAGAGATCAAGTTCGATCATAAAGAAAAAATTACTTTCCTGATCAAATATTTATTAGAAAAATTTCTTATATATAAAAGAAAACGAAAAGAAAGAAAAAAAAAAGAATGTAAGAAAACTCCCATTCATAAACATCATATTCAAAAGTTATTCCACACCATCAGAGTTATACTTATTCGATAAATCGATAAATGTATTCCTCCTCACTTCTTCTTCTTCTTCTTCTTCTTATTTTTCTTTTTCTTTTTCTACTTCTTTTTTCATTACATCTAACAAATTGGTTTGAGTATTCGTTTTAGTATTCCATTGGCCTGAATTCGAAAAGAAACGAGAAGAATATCATAATCTCAAAGAAATCTTAGTGGACTAAGGATTCAAAAAGGAATTCGTCTAACTCCATCTAATTTCATCTCTATACGAGATATCATTTGTATAAATTAATCTAAATATTACGAACGGAGAGGACTAAGAAATACGAGATTTTTTTTTTTCTTTTTCTTTTTCTTTTTGCTATCAACGTAAAAATTTCAACAGATTTTTACTTTCAGGATGCTACGAGAGATACGACATTCTAAGATCTCTCTCAATTTTTTTTTAACTAATTAATCTCTATTGTTCGACGAGTATACTTGCAACAATCTAAACGTCAACCTTCACTTTTTACCGACCTTTGTAATTTATATCTTTATATCTTTATGCGCTACGACCGAATTTCCTTTTGTAAAAAAAAAGGAAAAAAGAAAAAAAAAAAACAAGAAGAATAAAAAAAAACATGAAAAACATCGTTCAATTCAAAACCTATTTCGTTTTTCTTCATCGTTATCAAACAAAAACGTATTTCAAAAACGACGGCGTGCTATCACTTTTATTATTTCTATCTGACATAACAAAAACTCTCTCCGGTTGCCAAAAGTAATCATAAATCTCGTGATATCAAATTTCTTTTCCTCTTTTTTTCTTTCTTTCTTTTTTTTTTTTTTTTGTCGAAAAGAGCGCCGCCGAAACGTGAACTCGATTTATATCGAACGATCGTACGTACAACTAGTTTTAATAAAACGCAAATTTCAAAGATAGGAGTATCAATGACAGAAAGAAAAAAAAGAAACAAAGAAAAAAAGGAAAAGAAAGAAAGAAACGTAGAAACAAGGAAAGACAAATAAAGAAAAACAAACAAACAAACAAACAAAGAAATGTTACAAAGAAAAAAAGAAAGAAAGAAAGAAGGAAGGAAACTAAAAACTCCACACATTTTGCAATCTCTTAATTGTACGTAGTAAAACTACTCCTTGAAGAAGCAACAGGACGTTGCGCTTCAGAACGTTGAGTGCAAACGAGACAAGAATCGGAGTAATTACAGGTGGTACTAGCGGTGTGTAAGAGGAAAACGTAGCCTCAGGTGAAAGGAACGATGGAAAACTTCTCTCTCTCTCTCTCTCTCTCTCTCTCTTTCTCCATCTCTACTTCTATCTCTATCTCTATCTCTATCTCTATCTGTATCTCTATCTCCATCTGTATCTGTTTCTATATCTATATCTCCATCTCACTTCAACTCAAACTGGGTAGTAATGTAACGTACCTTTAGGAAAAGGAAGTAGAAGACGTTTCTTATTTCTGTATATCTGAGAACTTCCCGTAAAGTGGAAGTCAATCTGCAAAAGCGCTCGTGCAATCGCTTTAAAAAGCTCCCTCGTCCGAACAAATTAAAAAAGTACTCTTCTCTTTCCCCACCCCCACTTCCACCACCACACTCTTTCTCTCTCTCTCTCTCTCTCTCTCTCTCTCTCTCTCTCTCTCTCTCTCTCTCTCTCTTTCTCTCGTTCTGTCTATCTGTCTGTCTCTATCTATCTGTCTATCTATCTCTCTATCTCTCTCTCTCTCTCTCTCTCTCTTTCTCTATCTTTCTTTCTCTCTCATTCGTCTCCTCACCTCCAACAAGGGGTCCTTTTTTCCTCTTTCTCAAACTCTTCGTATGCTGCTGCTTCTTCTTTGCATTTCAGTTCATCAGAAGTGCCGCGACCGTTGCAAGTTTAATCCAAAGTAGTGAGAAAGAGAGACAGAGGGTGAGAGGGTGAGGGAGAGGGAGAGAGAGAGAGAGAAAGAGAGAATTACAATTTCAACGGGCGACGAATTAAGAGCCAATCCATTAGATATTTTTTTCTTTTATCTTTCTTCTTCCTTCTCTTCTCTTTTCTTTTCTTTTCTTTTCTTTTCTTTTTCTTTTTCTTTTCCTTTCTTTCTTTTTTAGATACGCATACCTTTTTCGTAGCATCACATCTTTTGCTTACGTTTTAAAATGACGCGAACTTTCGTTTCAAAGGAAAGACCACTCTCTCTCTGTCTTTCGGTCACTTTGTGTGTGTGTATTTTTTCTCTATATTTCTATGTTACATATAATTCCGCGTCTCTATTTCTCTTAACTATGTAATAAGAAGTACGATACCGATAATGATCAAGAAACGAAAGAGATAGAAAAAAAAAAAAAAAAGAGAGAGAGAGAGACGGAATATTACGGAATTTTAACGGACGACGAATTAAAAGCGTATCCATTAGTTTCTTAAAATACACGTAATTTTTTCCTAACGTCGCATCTTTTCCCGTAATTTTGAAAATGACGATCTCGTTTTAAAAGGATATTAATCTCTTGGCCATTTTTATATATTCTATTTTCTCTCTCTCTCTCTCTCTTTCTCTCTTTCTCTAGCATTACATAGTCATTCTTAGCACAGGAGATATCGGAAATTATTCACAAAACGTTTTCGTAAAGATTATAAATATATTTAAAAATCTTAAGAGTAATTTCTAACTAAGCTAAGAGAAATTCCCCGTGTATGTTTCCATGAAAATTGTTAGGAATATTTGTACTTCTCCCTACAGGCTCTGTGTGTGTGTGTGTATGTGTGTGTGGCACTACATAGCCGAGCCTATACATACATGTACATATACATGTGTGTAGTGATCCTATATAGCCGAGCAATACGACGTAGGATAAATTAATGATCTTTGCGTAAGTACCGGAGATAATTTAATGGGTATTAACTAACCCTGCTTTGGCGAAGCCGTTAAAGCTACTCCTACCGTACTCTACTATACGGTTTATGAACGTTATTAATTAATTTGTATTTGTCGCTTGCTCGAAAATACATATATATATATATATATATATAGATACATAGAGACGCACACGCACACTCACACACGCATACATACATACACAAAAACGCATACGCACGTACGCACGTACGCGCATCGAGCTGAGATCGTTAGGAATGAATGGAGGTCGGTTTTAATAAAGTTAAAACGATCGAAATTATGATTTGAAAGTTTTAATATCCTTCTTTTTTTCTTCGGTTCGTTCGTGGATTGTTTTATGTATTTATGTATGTATGTATATACCTATGTAAGATGGAGAATCGAGAAATAAATAAATAAATAAATAAATGAAAATGATCAAATTGACGTGAAAAGTAGAACACAGCTGTGTGTTAGAAAATTAGAAAATTGACGACGATCTGCAAATTTCTATAGCATAGTCCTTGGAATATAAACGAATTGATATATATATATATATATATATATATATACAGGGGGAGTATCAGCAAATGGTATTTCCTCTCCCTTGCTGCTTTTCGACGCCCGACTTTAATATTAAGGCACATTTTAAAGTGGTCCATTAAATTGAGAACGAGACAATATGAAATCTCTTTCTCTCTCTCTCTCTCTTTCTCTCTCTCTTTCTCTAACTCACTCTTAACACATGCTACAATTTTCTACGAATAATTTCAAAATGTCGAACAAAAAGTTACCCGATTAGATTTATATTTTTTCACGGATCTTAAATGTTTCAATATCTTCGATCGATTATGATCTATTCGTTGATCATTCCTACAACATATTTTCGTTTGATTATAATTTTTCTACAAATATATTTTTGTATTAGACGCGCGTATATACGTAGAGACACGTAACGTGGTAGGATTTAAATACGAGCGCGTTTAAATGAGTTTTAATTTTTTTAAAAAATTCGATATAACAATATGTTATTAATTAATAGCGTACACAATCGTTTGTATACGAGAATATATAGAATATGTTACTATTTAAATAATATGGTGTATATAAACCTATACACATACCCATAATACTCATCTATTATTATATTATAATATTTAATTCAACTAATGGAGAAAATGTGTAATAAAATAAAAGTAATAACGGAAGAGAGCAAAATATATAAAGCTTATTTTAATTTAATTTCAAATGGTTAAACACGGACGACGATGTGTAACATCGAGTAATAGAGAAAGATAGAGAAAGATAGAAGAAGAGAGATAGAGATAGAGAGCACGAAAGAGAGATAGAGAGAGATAGAGAGAGATAGAGACGATGGAAAAGCTTTTCTAGTACCAAAAGCCCAAGGCTTCTTTATGAGGCAATAACACAGTAACGTGTGTCTTGTAGCTGTAAATTATTAAGACTAACCCGCAACACATCTGCCGTCTTTCGTACGATAAAGTGCACACAGGTTGATATAACACACACATACAACACACATACGATCTCTCTTTTACTCAAGGTGATTCTTTATTTTGTTCTCACGGTCAAAGACAAATGTTCAATTATCGAAAGATTTAGATCCTTAATTTCGATAAATCAACAAATGTCACACATACACAGCAATCTCAAACTATTTCTTCTGAATATTTCTTTTTTCACTTTCGCATAATATCTATAAACAACGTGTATGCTTACGTATTTTTTATTTTCTATTTTGATTTTTTCTTTTTTCCTTTCGTGGCAAAAAAAAAATCTTAGAATAAAATTATAGAGAATAGAATAAAATAAATTAGTAATATATTCTAACGTATTGTAATAATAACGAATACAAAAGTAATAAAAAAGTAATCGAAAGATAATGATTTTCTAATCGATTTTTAAGTAGAGAATAATTTAATCGAACATTAATAATTCTAATTCTAAGCAGATTACTGTATGTTCTTCTCTTCCCTCTCCTCTCTCACTCTATCTGTCTATCATTCTCTCGATGCTAATTAAAAAATATAAATCGTTGCAAATATACAAAGAAGATAGACAGATAAGGGAGGCGAGAAAGCATAGAAGCTTTTGCGAAAGGGCACCCCTTTTAAAACTCAAACGACTCCCGTAGCTTTCGATAAATTGCACTCCGAGCAGGGTGCCACTGTCATAACAGCTACGACCAACCCTCTAAACCAACCAACCAACCAACCAACCAACCACCATCTACCCCCTATCCCCTCTTTCTTCGATGATCTTCGATGTGATCAGAGAAATAAGAAGGATAGTGTCTCTAATTAAAATCTCTACGTTTGAAATAACGTAATAAAAAAAGAAAAAAAAAGAAACAGAAAAAAAAGCAATATTCCGTACATCGAAAAGCTTTCTACAGAAAGATTGATAAAAAATTTTGAAGCTTGTGTGCGTATACGACTCGAAAGAAAGAGAAAGAGAAGAGAAAAAAAATATGGATTTTCTATCCATCCGCTAAATAAATCAGTTGATTTAATTCCGAAATTAAAAAAAAAAAAGAAAGGACGAGAGAGAGAGAGAGAGAGAGAGAGAAAAACTATCTTGATTAAATGAAGAATATGAAATAGCAACGAGCGTGTTACAAATTAATTGGTCCTGATAAAATAACTAACTATAACAATAACAATAACAATATTGAATGGATAATTATCCAATTGTTTCACGAGCTCGATCATTCTACTAACATATACGCTCGACATAATCGAATGTTGAAACATAATCGGACAATAATCTAGAAGTGCAATATCGATTATTATATTTATAACACAATTAATCGATTAATCGATTATTTCAAACGTCGTTTAAATCAATGAAGAGATTCGAAGAGCGACGATGATGAAAGAAAAAAATTGAAAGGAAAGAGACAAATACATAGACAGACAGACAGACAGACAGACAGACAGAATAAAAAAGATAGACAGAAGACACAGAAAGAAAAAAAGAAAGAAAAAGAAGCATAGTGGTAAACGAAATTGCGTCGTTCCCGTAGAACGACAGAAGGGACGCTCATGTTTCAGTAATAGTAGTAGTAGCAACAATAGTAGTAGTAGTAGTAGTAGTAGTAGTAGTAGTAGTAGTAGTAGTAGTAGTAGTAGTAGTTTAGTAGTAGTAAAAGAGAGGGTTAGTTGTAGTAGTGCGTTGGCAGTGTCGTGTCGTTGCCTGGAAATTTTCCCCACCTGTTGCCAAACAATTCCCATGGAAACGAAGTTATGGCTACGGGCTCGCTACCGTCGGATGAACACGCGCGTATACGTGCTGCGCACCCCCTCTTTTCTCATCCTCCCTCAACACACCCACCTACCCCTTTCCCTCAACTACCCACAACCTTCCACCCTCCAACCTCCACCCTCTAACCCAAACGCCCGAGAACGTTCCAAAGGCGTCGACCAAAAACGACATTTTTTCGGTGACAACATGAGCAACGTCACCAAAGTTACTCTCGTTTCATCCCATATATGTGTGAAATCGATCGTTCACTTTCCGAATTTCCGTCCGCATTTTCTTTCTCTTTTTTTTTTTTACTTTCATTTAAGTATCCGATTTATCTCCCTCTCCATTCCTCAGTTTTTCTCTTTCTATTTTTTTTTTCCTTTTTTTTCATTTCTTTTTGTTTTGTTTTGTTTTGTTATGTTTTAACGGCTCGATCGACTAGGCGCGATCTTCCATTTTGCATTTTCACTTTGCATTTTGCAACTATTGTCTTTTTATAAAATATATAAATATTATTTTATATTATCTATTGTATAATAGATGTACTATTATTCTATAATATCTTTCATCAATTATTATTCTATGAAGTAATTGCGATTTTTGTTTCTTCTTTATTTTCATATTGTTTCTTCATTTATTTTTAAGTATCCATTACAATATACCCACAAACGAGATTTAACATTCTCAAACGGGATTCGGAGATGTTACGAATTTGTCAGGTACAATCCTTTCAAGATAAATCAATTATGCACAATGTATATGTGTGTGCATATGCGCCTGTGTATATATTTTCCTCGCTTAAATTATTCATTGTAAATGACGAATTGAGAAATGCATCAAATAAAATTCGATTATATATCAATCGCAAATATGGAAATAAAAATGATACGGCGATCGCGAGATATGAAATTAAATTTATTACATAATACAAATATATATCTTCGTTTTGTATACAAATCGATTAATTCGTTCATTATTCTCGTTATAGTTATAATTATCGTCATCGTTATTTAATAAAGACAAATCATTCGGTTAATTATCTCAGTGACGAGAAATCATTATTCTGCGAAGGGTCAAAATTTAAAGATTTAATATTCCATATAGGCCATAACGAACGCGACAATTAAATACTTGATGTAATGGAAAAAAAAAAAAGAATTTTCATATTTATCGAATAACGATATTTGTTATTTTCGATACCAGAAAGAATTGACTTTGGCTACGTTTCTCATTAATAAACTTTTCGAAAAAGAAAGATATACTACGCGTTTCAAAACAATGACTCCAATAAAATTATTTTTTAATCGTTCTTTATCAAGGCGACCTTTTTCTTTTTCTTCTTTTTTTTTTCCAATCTAAAAGCGACGGATTATACCACAAAAAAGCGATATATATATTTTTTGTCCTATGGAAAAAATACGATACAAAAAAAAAAGATTAATCGAATCGAATCGAATATCAAAGTTCGATATCAGTAACGCAGTGATAATCCATTAAATTATCACTTCTACGACTTTATCGTTTTATTCAATCGAAACAAATTATTTGCTCAATTATTCCCTTAAAAGGCGGAGATTTTTTCCTCTTTTCTTTATTTTTTTTTTTTTTTTATCTACGATGCAACGTAACCCCATCGAATATGAACGTTCGAGAAACGAGTCGCCCGAAGCTAAGGGATGAATGAAGGGTGGGTTAAAGGGTGGAGGTGAACGTGGAAAGAGGGCAGACTCGTCGAAGAGAGCGAGAGCCACGTTTTTTAATTGCTTTTTGCAAAAGCATCTGCACGAGCAATGCTAATTTTTTTCCTCTATTTTTTCTTCTTTTTTCTTTTTCTGTCCTTTTTTTTATTTCGCATTCTCTTGCCGTCCGCAACGATATTTCATTTCATATAGAGGGGAAAGAGAAAAACGAGAAGTAGGAGGTTAAGGATGGGTGGGTGGTGGTGGTGGTGGTGGTACTGTTGGTAATATAATCGAGCTTGGTAAAAGCAACGAATACATCGAAAGAAAGAGACAGTGTGACAGAGTATGTATTTCCTGCGTGCATACGTGTGTGTGTGTGTGTGTGAGAGAGAGAGAGAGAGAGAGAGAGAAAGAGAAATAAATGAATAGATCGATAGATAGATATCATTTACGAACGAGTAATCCACATTACGAAATTAATCTCGAATTACGAGATTATCCGACGATGATAATGATAACGATAATGATGATGATGACGACGACGGTAGTAGTGATAATGATGATGGTGATAATAATTACAACGATGACACTTTGTTACTACACTAATACTGTTTCCTCATTCATCCCAAATATCTTTTTAACTCCTGACGAAAATTCCGATCGGAAATTGTCTTCCCTATTTTATTTTATTTTACTTTACTTTACTTTTTTTAATTTCTCTTCTATTATTTATTATCTCTTTATTTATTTATTTTACTTCATTCCTCATCCTAAAAAAATTCTTTCAATTAGAGATCTAGTTTCTCTTTCGAGACACGGAGAGTATTCCTCGGAAGAACAACTTTCTTTTTACTTCTATCTTTTTTTTTTTTTCTTCCTTCTCTTTCTCTCATCTCTTATATACAAACGTACGTAAGTACACATACATATATACATACATACACATATACATCACACATATACTCTATATCTCGCGTAAATCCTTATGTGTCGTGCCATACCGAAGCGAGTCAGGCGTTACAATTAATTTCTACGGATTCGTTACCGACACGAAAATAATACGTTTCCGTGCTATGCCCGCGTCCGTGGCTTTATAAGGGCTTTGCGATTTCCTCGAATCCTCCTCGACACGAAGCTTCGTGCTCTAATCTCAGATTCCCTTCCCGTCCCTTCCTTCCCACAACCTTCTGTACTACAACTACAACTACAACTACAACTACTGCTACTGCTATTACTTGTACGACTGCTACGACTGCTAGTATTGCAATTGCTACTGCTACTACTATACTGCACAGCATCCTAGCATCTTCTTCTCAGTATCCCAAGCTTCACCATTACACCGACCTATATCATCATCCCTCTTTCTCTCTACGTTTTCTCTTCCCGAAAATTGAGGCCTTCCTTCCTTCCTTCCTTCTCGTTTACTTGCTTACTTACTTCTTTCCATGCTTATTTTAAACCAATGCAAATTTTTATCTTCAGATACTATTTTTCATATTTTCTCACTTGATGTATTATATATGTATTATTTATGATATACGTTTTATTATATATAATCGTCTTGATTATTAGTTCATGAGAATGTGATTGACATCGAAAATCTCTCCGAGAGTGAAATGTGTTTGAAGAAATTTCAATTTTATATAATTTTTAAATAATAATTTCTCATGTGTGTGTGTATATATATATATATATATATATATATATATATATATTTGTGTGTGTGATCGCGAAGGATTTTGAGATTTATATTTATAATAATTATAATAGCAAATATAGAATTATATGATATACGATATGTAGATACGCGATTATTTTTTTCAATGTTATTAAACCTACGAAAAACATTTTTTTTTTAAAGAATGCAATATCACACCGTCACGAAAGATACATCGTAGTAAAAATAATTGTTTGACAAATTGATATTTGTTTCGTATAATTATTATGTTTTTTGATACATTAGAGTGGCAAGTTTGACGCACGAAATTTTCAACGAGTTCAATACCATCAATTTTAATCATTCCAAACGAGAAAATGAATCTTTCTTTCTTTCTTTCTTTTTCTCTCTCTTTCTCTCTTCTCTCGACGATGATCGAATCGACGCGACGAACGCACCCCTCGAGAATAAATTCGCGATACGTTTTGCGAGGGCAATACGTATCTCGTTGCCGCTAATTTCCCGTAAAATTGTTTCCGCGTACGAATCTACGACTATACGAATTTTTACACGTCGATGAATCATCCACCTGATATATCAACTTCCCGACAAGTGATTAACTGCTTGGTTTTTCTTTTCTTTTTCCTTTTTTTTTTTTTTTTTATTTCTATTTTTTATTTTCCCAACTACGACAAAACTACCCTTCGACGAATCTTTCATAATAATTTATTAATTTGGTTCGATCAATTTCAATTACAATTATTTCTGATAATTCCCTATCTATTTATTTTAATATAATCTAATTTACGTATGTCTGTCCTTGTGTGTTGGTACCTTGGTTATTTATTAAAGTACGGTATAGTCTCTCATTCGTATGCATTTATTTATATATGTAATATTTCTTTTCAATTTATATTTTTTCCTTACGATATATTTTCTTCTACATTAATCTTGATTAAAATTTGATTAAAACGTTTTAACAATTTTTAACATTGTGATCTTTTGGAATCTATGCGGTATGAACTTTGATACGATTGTGCGTAATTATTTAAAAAAAAAAAAAAAAAGGAGAAAAAAGAAGGAAAGAGAACAAAAAAATTAATAAATAAATAATCGAAAATTTTCTATACATTTTCAAATATCACAATCTTTTCTTAAAACTATCGTTATGGATTTTTTTGTTCTTATTTTTTTTTTTTTTTTTCAGATATATTGTAAACAGAAAACTGAAAGAGGAACAGCTTAAAAGAAAAAAACAGAAAGAAAGAAAAAAATAGAGCAAAGAGAAAAAGAGAGAGAGAGAAAGAGAGAAAGGGAATATAACAATGTTTCCGCGAAATAAGATTTAATTCGAATAAACGGACGGTAAATTCGTTCCTCAAAAACAATTTCGTTCGTTTTACTGGCTAACGCTAGAAATTGGACTTATTCGTGCGGACTGAACTTTTACGTGTAGAATGTAATAACGCGAGAAAAAGTTTAATTGCCGTGCCGCCTTTCCTTGTATTTCTTTCTTTTATCTTTATATTATTTTATAATTTTCTCTTTTTTTTTTTTTTTTAATTTCTACTTTTTATATCTTTACGATACTTGAATCCTCTGTAACGCAATATAACTTCAAAGTCACATGTATTATATTAATACATATACGTGTGAGTATATATATATATATATATATATTTCTTTTTTTGAAATCTTAGTTTATAAAGTTACAATAGATACTTCGCGTTAATTGTTCGTTCACATCGAAAGATCAATAATTCGATTTAGAATTTAAAACTAGTATGTATAGTTATATGTTATATACCAGTATAAATTATAAGTTTGAAATTGTGTTATATATTTTTTTTTTCTCTTTTTGTAGAGTGGAGGATAAAAAATTGAATTATAGAGGATCAAATTTTAATGAAAAATTCGAATTACAAAGAAGAACACGATGTATAGAGACGATGTCCCAGAATATATGAAGAAATATTTTAGCGTATCGAAACAATAAAATGCATTATAAAAATAATAATAATAAAAAAAAAAAAAGGAAAAAGAAATAGTTCCTACGAACATATACTCTGTTTGATTTTGTTTTCGAGCGGTATACGTTTTTTTAATAGACGAGTGTAACGAATGAATGGAAAAAGATATTTTGTTTTAAACGTTTTTATCTAGAATATAAGTTGTCACACAGGAATCACTGACGTGTGTTCGTGTTTGTAATAAACAGAAATTATATAACGCACGATTTATATCGGTATACGTTATACTAAAAGCTGTACAATTATATTAATTTTACATAGCTATAATTATATACTTTACTAAATAAAAAGTGTAGTACATAAAATACTATAATATTTTATATTATACTTAAAACACGTTAAGTTGCATTACAATTGCACATTATATAAAATGTTTATTTTTTTAGAACACGTGCGATATATATATATATATACACACACACACACACACACACACACAACAATTACCATACTTAACAAAGATATGATATACGATTTATATTTAAAATTTTACGTGTATATAATTTCCTTTCTTTTCACACATATATATATACATTTTTTCTTTTTATTTATTTATATTCTTTTTTATTAATTACGTTGTAGAGAGAATAAAACACGGTCGGTCGAGTTTTCGAGGGATGAAAAAAGAAACAAAAATCCAATTAGAAAGAAGAATACTCGGATCATTCTGATAAATAAATCATTGTGAAAGCTTGCAAGTACACTGATTCAGAAATGCAATTTCGTTTTTGTAAATGCGTAATGGCGTAAAGCCGGCGGCTTCGGCTTCTGCTTCGGCTTCGACTTCGGCTTCGGATTTTCGTTCCGAGCAAACCCGAGCAAATACAGCGCGAATACGATGTACCCAAGGGTGCGATTAGTTATTTAGAATTTTGCGACTACTACAACCACCAACCACTACTATCACCACCATCACCACCACTACTGTTCTGCTGCTCTCGACACGACCCCATCGATTTCCCAATCGCACGGACTGCCCTTCTCAAACACCTACTACGGTGCCCCGACTGATTCTCTGTTTTTTTTGTTCTTCTTTTAAATTGCATTTTTTTCTATCCATCCAATTATATTATATCGTTCGTTCTCGATAATTCTTCAAATCGTTCATTGCCAAATCGCGAAACGATCGAGAAATTAGATCGAGCGAGATTGATACATGATTGCTATCAAATTTCAATAATTACGACGAGTAGTATATTTTCCTTCGTACGGTGTTCCTCTCTCTCTCTCTCTCTCTCTCTTTCTCTCTCTCTCTCTCTCTCTCTCTCTCTCTCTCTCCCTCTCTTTCTCTTTCTCTCTCGTCAGTCAAACTGATTACAAAATTATTTATGAATTTGTATTGATTAGAAATCAGACACGACTAATTAGAAATTGGATTGCAATTAAGTTTAGATTTGTCGAGGATATATTTGTTATCGTTGATTACTACCCTAAATTATATAAGACTGTAAATCAGATATGTATCAAGATGAGACCTTTTGGCGATTTGGAAAAACGATACTATTTTCCTTTTTATAGTAACTGCAATTTTTTTTCTTTTTTCTTTTTTTTTTAATTTTTTTCTTCTTATTTTTCAATTTCATTCAACGAGAACGAAACTATACTACTACTCGCGAAAACACGAAACTCCCTATAAAAATTTCAATATCTCGGTCTAACAGATATTTCTTTCTTTCCCCCCCCCCCCTTTTTTTTTTTAATCTTTAGAGAGATACAAAATTTAACATAATCGAGAGAAAGGTGGGGAGAGACAAAGTAAAGAGATAAATCGTTCCTTCTAAGCACCGAGTCACGGTTCTAAGCGTCGAGGCATCTAGAATAAAGACGTAATCCGAGAGACGAATATCGTGTTAACGAGCTCCTGTCGACGAGTTTGTTAAAAATATCGAAGTCTTGGAATAGGACGATAAATAGTCACGGACCGTTTAACTATGTCTCGACGGACTATCATTCATTCTTCTTAAAGTAGACACGTGTCTCTTTACGTATATGCGTCTGTTAAATGTGTGTGCGTTTCGCGATGTGTATATACTAGTGAGAAAGAGATAGACAATCTCTCTCTCTCTCTCTCTTTTTCTCTGTCTCTGTTATATCATTATCTTACTTAAACATTTCAGAAAGATCATAATTGCGAATCTTACGTAACAGTAATCTTAAAATTTCGAAATATTTTTAAACTTTTCGTCTACGAGTTTTTACTTTATACAGGACGGGGCCAAAAGTTGCATAGGTCAATTATTACAAACCGATTATTCTTTTTTAAACCGAACTATGAGTCTAGAAAGTTTTTTTTTTTTTTAACGATATATAGGAGGATAAAAGAAAAAAAAAGAAAAGAAAAAATAGATTAGAGACTAAACTCTTCTCGGTTCGTTCTGCATTTATGTAACTATCGATAAGCTAGTTCGTTATCATCGAGCTTGGA
Source organism: Vespula pensylvanica (assembly GCF_014466175.1). Classification (NCBI taxonomy): domain Eukaryota; kingdom Metazoa; phylum Arthropoda; class Insecta; order Hymenoptera; family Vespidae; genus Vespula; species Vespula pensylvanica. The sequence continues at coordinate 2,557,553 of NC_057696.1, forward strand.
GAAGTACGGTTTATTTTCAAATTTTTCAAAATAAATGTTCAAGATAAAAGATAATATGTTAATGACGTAGATTCAAAATCGATTAAAAAACAATCGTTATAGAAAAATTAATTAAATAAAAAAAGAGAAAAAATAAATTAGACGAATTTAAGAAAAAAAAAAAATAATAATAATAATAATAATAATTTCTAACGACATACTCACTCAGAATATACTTTCTTTTCGATTTATCATCCGATAGGTCGAATTAAACAAGATTTAACACTTCGACGATTCGAAATGGAGGACTCACCTGCAACAAGAAAACAATACGTGGAAGATTAGCTTAAAGGATTATTTCAATGTGTTCATTGAGAATAGGAAGATGAGTTAAGGGGTTGTACACACGCGTAACAGGTGCTTATTCTATCCGTACGAAAGACAGGTTTTATCGGCATTGTTGAGAAAGATGTGTGTGAGTGTATGTGTGTGTGAAAAAAGAACTATGAAGTTTGACTAATTGTTAAATAAAAAACAAAATTATTTTCACAAGAAAATTAACTTGGGCCATACATCATTTTGACATCATTTCATTCATCATTCTTTTACTTAATACCGATACATCATATGACCTTTTTCGAGATATTTACACGTATAGTAAGAGCAACAAATAAGCTAATTGTTTTCTTTTCCCCCTGTCTATAACGATATAATAAATAATGTATCGTATTTATAATTTATTAGTTAATATGTATATATGTATATCTCTTTGGATATGATTAAAATTAATGATATATTAAATAACACACTTATTAGTTTTGTTTAATAAATCGCACATGATTATATAATATAAAAATTATAATACACATATATATAATTTGTAGAGTGGATGGGCCAAAAGTTCCTAAAAATCAAATCCTTTATTTTCGTGATTGTCTATGCTTCACATTCTTTTCATTCTTTTATTTTTTGTCATTGTAAAAAAAATTCCTAGACTTGCAATTCTGAAATCTGCACTTAGAAAAAAAGAAAGAAAAAAAAAAAAGGAAGAAAGAAAATATCTTAAAAAGTCTCGCGAAAAAGAATGAATTAAAGAAAATAAAGGGGGGCGACACTTAGTAATACTTTTGGCTCACTTAAGAAAATTTCGGTCCGTCTAAGAACATTTGACCCAAAAAATAAATAAAAAGAAAATAGGTTATTATATATAATAAGGAAGACAAAGACAAGCGGAGAGAAGGAATAGGAGAATAAATTCAAAACGAGTGTCGTGGCTCGTTTCGTCGCAACGAGAGTAAAGTCGACGAAAGCTGCAAAAAAGGAAACAAAAAAGAATGAAAGAGAGAGAAAGAGAGAGAGAGATAGAAAGAGAAAGAGAGAGAGAGAGAGAGAGAGAGAGAGAGAGAGAGAGAGAGAACTTTGCCGATCCAACTTGTCTCGGTCGAAGCTACAACTTCTATTCTCAGTTCGGAGTTTCCTTAGTAGAAGATGTACGATAGATAGAAGGAGACAGAAAGTCTCTAAGACGATAGAGATAGAGATAGAGAGAGAGAGGAGAGAGAGAGAGAGAAGTAAGAACGACACGAAGATGTCGTCGTGTCGGAGCTTTGCACACGTGCGTAAGCTTCGCTACAATGGATAAGTTTTACTTCGAGCAACTTGTTAACTCGGTTTACTCTCGACAAATCTCTCGAAAAAGAGTTACGATCGTTCTTTACATTTATCCCCTTTTATTCTCTTTTTAATTATTAACATTAATATTATTATTATTAATATTATTATTATTATTATTGATTGATTGATTGATTAGTTTATTTATTTAAATGGCAACGATCCTTCATGCAAACCTAATCTATTCACGTTTCTCGCTTATTTTACTCTAATATATATATATATATATATATATATATATATATATATAAAAGGAAAGAAGGTAAAAGACGATGAATTTCATTCTTTTCGTTTCCTTTTTTTTCTTTTTTCTTTTCCCTCTTCTTTTCTTTCTTTCTTTCTTTCTTTCTTTCTTTCTTTCTTTCTTTCTTTCCTTCTTTTTTTTTTTGTTAAATTTTACAATGCTTACTAACGTATTATAAGTTTCTCTCGGTGTTAACGTAATTCGTGACAGCAGGCAAGTGTAGGCAAAGCAGCTAGGAAAGAGAAAGAAAGAGAGACAGAAACAGAGAGATAGAGAGAGAGAGAGAGAGGACCGTCCGAGGCCAGGCAAGCAGCTCGGCTTTTTAATTAAAAGTACCACGCCGCTATTATCTGGCGAATTTATAATCGCGCCTAGCTTCAGCCTCTCCCTCTCAACCCAGTACCCCCTCTCCTCTCTCACTCTCTCTCTCTCTCTCTCTCTCTCTCTCTCTCTCTCTCTCTCTCTCTCTCTCTCTTTCTTTCTTTCTCTTTCTCTCCCCATCTCGAATCTACCACGACTCTCTACCCAAGCACGCCTCTATCTCTTCGTTCGTCCCTTCAGAAGAGAAAGTCAGCTTTTATTCTCGAGACACAGGATCTTAATGAGTAATAATTCAACTTTCTATGCCGTCCGCGTAGCACCGTAAGGCGAGAGAAAATTTCTAAGAGAAGAGAAGGAGTGGGGAAAGGAAGAAGAGGAAAAGAATAAGAAGACGAAGAGAGAAGGAGAAAGAGGGACAAAAACTGCTGGACCAATAAAGGAACAATCGTCGATGTAAAAAAAAAAAAAAGAAAAGAAAAGAAAAGAAAAGAAAGAAGGATATCAAGAAATTTCTGATCCATACAATCCGATCTTCGATCGATCGAACTCTCATTTCTATTACTATTTTTAATATTATTATTATTATTGTTAATTATTAATTTCTTTTTTTTTTTTTCTAGTTTAAATTTATCAAACATCGAATCGAATAACTATCGCATTTGAGAAGATACGATAGAGAAGATTGAAAGAATGGATTATGGCGATGAAAAGATTGGATGGAAAAAAAAGATCGATAGAGAAAAAGAGTATCAACGTTTCAAAAAAAAAAAAAAAAAAAAAAGGAAAGGAGAAAAAAGGATAATAAAACGAAGGAAAGAAAGGATCTAAACGATTCGACTATCTTTTTACATTTATTTTTAAATACGAAAAATGTTCCATCGAATATATCCGCTTTGTACGGAAGGAAAAGATAGATAAATAGATAGAAAAAGAGAAAAAGAGAAAGAGAGAGAGAGAGAGAGAGAGAGAGAGAGAGAGAGAGAAGAGAAAAAGGATAGAACGACAAAGAAGTGAAGTGGAGTAGAGTGAACTGAAGTGGAATGGCGAAGGGGTGAAGGGATGGAGGGGGTAGAAGTTAGGTAGAAAGTAATAGTAAGGATCGTCGGAAGGTCTCTTCGTATCTTGTGCGTGAATCTCTTCTCGTCGCAGGACTCTACGCAATTCTGTAATAGATATCCGAAGAGGAGGTTGGAGGTTGAGAAGCAAGGAGGAAACGGTAATGTTGGAAAGAGTGAGAGAGTGAGTGAGTGAGCGAGCGAGAGAAAGAGAGAGAGAGATGCTGACATAAGGATCAGGAAAGCAAACGACTCGGCAGAAATTCAAGCGTAGTAGAGAGATAGGATTGAACGAACGTTCTCTTGCGCGTCTACCAAGGTGAATCTCTCTCTCTCTCTCTCTCTCTCTCTTTCTCTCTCTTTCGAGTGAGAAAATTAAGGTCGAACCAAGACGAAAGAGAGAGAGAGAGAGAGAGAGAGAGGGAGAAGAGAGGGGGTTTATATGGAGAGGGTAACGTAAGCTTGCCAGCAAAATTTACATACTAATGAGATAACGGTCAGGCTTTTCGCGGCACCCTCTTGTTACCCTTCCCCTTCCCTCTTCCCCCTCCTCACCGTTATATCCCCACTAGCCCTAACTCCACCCGTACATCAGCCAACTCGATGAACTTTCAATTTATTCATGAATGGGTCTCTCTCTCTCTCTCTCTCTCTCTCACTCCCCCTATTTTTTTTGTATCTTAATTTACTCCATAAAAAAATATTTTTCCACTATCGACCATTAATCGCTTATTACTTCCTAATCGCCATTATCCGTTATTTCTTATCTAAATCGATGAAACAATTCCTGTCAGATAAGATCTATCTCTCAATGGACGTATATATCATATGTAATTGATATGACATTGTGGATTAATTGCTTTTAACTTAGGGTAATTAAAAATGTGTAATCCATTGTATGCGACAATTCGATGCACAAAGCCGAGGAATCTTACAAAGAAAAGAAAAGAAAATTGAAATAAATAAAAATGGAATGTTTATAATATAAATATATATCGTAAAAATTTGCACGCGTTCGTTGTTACTTTATAACTTCTTCAGGTTCTTTTATCTTCCTTTTTTTTTTCATTTTTTTTTCTTTTTACATTATATCCACTGTTAGTATAGTATAATTAATGATAGTAATATAGAATACTGATACAAGTAATAAATCTAAATCCTTAGAGCGTGCAATAATACAATAGACGTAAGAATAATATCATAACTTTCGCGTTAAATCACTTTATTTTATTTTATCGTCTTTTCTTTTCTTTTCTTTTCTTTTTTTTTTTTTTTTGCATTTTCATTACAGACACGAATGAATGAATAGATTATAAATGATTAAAAGGAAATCGTGTAATACGAAATGTATTTCGAATAATTGCCAAATGGAAAAGTTTTTTTTTTTTTTTTTTTTTTGAAAGGAAATAAAGAAACCTACGGTATAATTTTGTAAAAATTTAAATATTAAGATAAGAGAGAAAGAGAGGAGAGAGAGCTCTTTGCTTTGTCTCGTTTCGTTTTGCTCTTTGCGAAGAAAAAAAAGAAAAAGAAGAAGAAGAAGAAGAAGAAGAAGAAACGTTTTCTTATTCATTGCTATTACGAACTTCAAAGTCTTCATTATTTTTTTCTTTTTCTTTTCTTTTCTTTTCTTTTTTTTTCGTTCTTTTTTCTAATTTCTTTCTTTCAAGAGTACGCGCTGCTACGAGAAGAAATCTCGACAAGATCTCTACTCGCTTTTAAAGTCACTTAATCTTCTCTCTTTCTCTTTCTCTTTTTCTGTTTCTCTTTCTCTTTCTCTTTCTCTCTCTCTCCTTCTCTCTGTCTCTTTCTGTACCATTTAAAAAACTACACTCTTAGCCATTCGAGGATAAGGTAGAACTCGTCTTGATCTCCAGAAGGTAAGTACAAGCTGAGAAAATGCAATATCGTGTTGTACCGACCTAAATGCACGTGTTCGTGCAATCGCATAATGCAATTTATAACTATTTTATGCACTGTAATCACATTACCTCTTTCTCCATCTCTATTTCTCTC
>NC_057696.1:2562938-2597751 GCF_014466175.1 Vespula pensylvanica
AGAACGTGTTAACAAGCACGTATAGTCGGATTAAGGATTTAAATCTAATACCGTCAACGACAAACGCTATGGCTATTCTAAAACGAGAGCGTGATTCTTATTTTCAAAAATAAGATTAAAAAAAAAAAAAAAAGAAAAAAAAATATTCTCCTCCTACGACGAATTAATCGTTTTTTCTCATCGTCTAGTATTTTTTGTTCTCTATGTTGATTTTCTTTTCTTTTCTTTTTCTTTTTCTCTTTCATTCTCTCTAAGTCCTTTTACTCCGGCACACACGTTAATTCAGATCTGACGAAGAGATAATCAACGTTTCCGTTCGAGTTGCAAGAAACACAATGGAAGGAGAAACGAGATCTGTAAAGGTGGCAGGTCTTCTCTTCTCTCTATGCATCACCTTGACCCTAGTCTAACACACACGAACACCTAAATGCATGTGCATATATATATAAATATGCATGTGCATGCATGCATGCATGCATAACGTGCACGTATACGTCCATATATATATATACATATATACATATGGTATATATACATACATATATATATATACATATGGACGTATGTGTGCACGTCATATATATATATATATATATATATATGCACAGAGAGAGAGAGATAGAGGGGGGAGGGGGGAGAGAGAGATGTATAAACATATACAAAGAAACTTGCTTCGATCTTGATCTTTGAAAATCCGGCCAAGTGCCAAGACGTTTTCTCGATATCATCGAAAAATTCTTAGTAAACGACGAGTAATAGGATTTTTATTTCTATCTCGACCCCCATCGTAAGTTCGCTAAAAATAATCTTAGAAATGTATTCGTTACAGTAGTCTCCTCCTCCCTCTCTCTTCTTCATCCACTTACTTTCATCCATCTTGTTTTTTGTTTTTTCTTTTTTCTTTCCACCCCACACCCCCCTCTCCCAAAAACATTTCACATCGTTCAGGGAACGCATCCTCCGAGTTACGATCGATTGTTTATAATATTCGATGAAAAAAAAAAAAAAAAAAAAAAAAGTAAGAAAAAATAAAAAGAAAGAAAAGAAATTTTCTGATCGTTTCAATATAATTATTTTTATCTTTTAACCGACGTGTTTTTTATGAAATTGACGATAGATATGTAGAGTGGAGGCTCGTGTAATATGTTACATACTATTTTTACTCGATGAACGAGAACGGAACAAAAAAAAAGTAAAAAGAAAAAAAAAAGTAGAAGACAGAAGAAAGAGGAAAAAACATTTTTTTTTGTTTCGGATGAAAACCATCTGGTAATACTATGTATGGACTACCATCCTATATATTTATATATAATAAGTAGATCGATGCTTAAAAAAAAAAAAAAAAGAATCAATCTTAACAAAGGGATCGTATAAAATATTACGTATGATTGAGAACGAAAAAAAAAAAAAATACAATTAAGAAGAAAAACAAACAAGAAGAAAAAAAAAGAGAATAAATTTTTTGAAAGAAAACAACAGAGTACGGTAATGGATCGTTCTATATATAACGTACATGATTGGTCTAAAAGTTCTTAAGAGTACTCTTATAATCTAAAAAAAAAGAGAGAGAGAGAGAGAGAAAGAGAAAGAAAAAGAAAAAAATTCTATGGATCCAAAAGCATCTGCTAATACTTTATATCCGCCATATATATATATATATATTTATATAATATTTATATAAAAGAATATATATATTTATATAATGTGTACAATAAAAAATATATAGCTATAAAAAGAAATTTGTTGGAAAATAAACGAAAGGACATCTACTATACTATATCGAAGAGGAGACTTCCGCGTAAGGAGAGAGAATGAAAAATGGCGAACCGACGTTTCACGGTAACTAACGGTGTTAGTACTATGCAGCTGGCACCGGTTGCTCTACTAGAGTCAGTGCTCTTACTGCCACTTGTTGGAGCACTGCCATATGTTTCGCCTACGAACATTCTGTGTCTCTTTTACCAAGGAAAACTACGTATAAGAGAACACAATATATATATATATATATATATATATATATATATACCTACGCACATAAATAAAGAACGTAGATGTGTATATATATATATAAATATAAAGATGGTTTATATATGACGAAAATATAGAAATCGAATTTCGAAGAAAATAATAACGTACGTATCAACGACCACGAATATATCTGTGATTACGAATTAGATTAAAAATTAGATTAACAATTAGATCATACTAAGATTGTAATTTAGATTATATACTTCATGGATGAACAATGCACCCTATATATACAGATTCTTCTTTCGAAAAACAAAAATAAATAAACAAAATTAAAATAATAATAGTAATAATAATATTCATTTCTATTACGATAAATTAATCCTCTTCTATACACGTATATATATATATATATATATATATATATATATATATATATTCTGATTCATAAAACTGTGGTATTCATAAAAACAATATGCGTAGCTTCCGACAAAAAAGAAAATGAAAAATGAAAAGGAAAGAAAAACAAAATAAAAATAAAAATAAAGTCGATGGAAAGATAAAAAGACGAGCTTAGACTACTTGTTATTTTTTAACAATCGTCTATTATCTATTAGCGGCTACAAGAAAGGATAGAGGAAAAAAAAAGAGAAAAGAAACAGAAAAAAGGAAAATGAAAAAAAAAAAAAGAAGAAGAATAAAAAGAAGAAGAATAAGAAGGGTAAGTAAAGAACGTCTTTTACCGAAGATAACTCGACCTAACTTTTTCGAGAATAATGGAAAAAGTAGTCTTTAAAGGAAGAAGACGTGGCTAAAAGACGGGACGCTTTGGAATAGGGGATGGATGAACGAGGAGAGAAGGGTGAGAAGGTGGATGAAGGGATGAGAGAGATGAGGGGGCAGAAAGTGACGATCCAAAAGAGCTTTCGAGATAACGCCAATGCTTCCTTTTAACATCTATGAGACATTCGATTAATCTTGTCGTCGTCGATTCTGTTCTTCGAAGACTACACACTCGTCTCTCTTTCTCTTTCTCTTTTTCTTTCTATCTCTTCTCTTTCTTTCTCTCTCTCTTTCTCTTTCTACTGTCAAAAAGTGAATCATGTAAAAAGGAATCTAGATTTTCAACGACGAAAATTGTTAGATTTAACGAACAATTACTGATACGATGTATTGTTAACAAATGATTTGTTTCAATACGTTTGCAATGTATTATGATCTGTGTAAAAGAATTAAGAGAGAAGGGGAAAGAGAGAGAGGAAGAAGAATTAATTAATTAATTAAATAAATGAGATTTCGAAATTGAACGTTCACGTTCGATTGTCTGGATCATCAGTCAAATAAATTCTAATTGAGAAATCTGAAGGATTCGTAGACTCGATTTTTTCGAAATGAACATATCGTCTCGATGATCATTTTCTAACTTTTTTTCTTCTTTTTTTTTTTTTTTTTTGTAAATCAATATTATTAATTAACAAAATTTTATGAACTCGCAGAAGGGAATTCTTTCTTTTACATTTTTGTTCCTTTCTCTTTTCTTTTTTTTAATCAGATCCATTTTTTTATCAGACCATTTTAATTTAATTAAATTTGAAATAATGAAAATCGTAACAAAAAAAAAATAATAAAAGAGAAAGAAAAAAATATTACAAAGAAAGAAAGAGAAGGTACAAAAAAAAAAGTAGAAAACTCGAAGAAAAAAGAAACAAGAAGAAAGAAAGAAAGAAAGAAAGAAAGAAAGAAAGAAATAAAGAAAGAAAGAAAGAAATAAAGAAAGAAAGAAAGAAAGAAAGAAATAAAGAAAGAAATAAAGAAAGAAAGAAAGAAAGAAAGAAAGAAAGAAAGAAAGAAAGAAAGAAAGAAAGAAAGAAAGAAAGAAAGTAAGAAATATGAAATCTGTACGCATGACAATGACACAATTATCATCGATAAAGAACGTAAACAATGAATAATTTTCAAGTAGAAAAAAATAGACACAAGAGTTGAAAGACAGAGACAGATAGACAGACAGACAGACAGACAGAGAGCGAGAGAGAAAAAAAGACAGCAGACACAGACAAAAACAGAGAGACAGTCATAAAGGAAGGTCAAACGAATCTCGAAATCGCTACAATCGCAAATTCGACGAATCGTAAAGAGAAGAGGGGAAAGAGAGAATGGGAGATGAGATGAGATGAGATGAGATGAGATGAGATGAGACGATACGAGACGATACGAGACGATACGAGACGAGACGAGACGAGACGAGACAAGAGGGGGAATGAGGGGACGAAGAGGAGAGGAGAGAATGTGCATATGGTACGAAGAAGAACGGCTAATTTCACAGGAATACGTGACTCAACTTCAGAATCGGCTAGAAGAGAGTGTGCCTTCAATTGACCTGAGAGGGTCAAAGCAGCTAATTGCCAATTGTCGGCCAACGTTGTCTCACTTATTTCTTCTCTTTTTTCCTTCTACGTTGATCCGTGCACCACCATTTCCGTACGCTTATGTCACTATCCTATCTCGCTCATTCTCATTTTAATTTCTTTTTTTTTTTTTTTTTCATTTCTTTTTTTGTATTTATTTATTTATTTATTTATTTTTTTCATTATTAATCGAACATAACGTTTTTACTGAATTATTGCGACCAAAGTTGCTTCATGCATATGTTCTCTCTCTCTCTCCCTTTCTTATCGATCGTATATACGCGTATGTGTGTATTATATATATTTATAAATATGTATATAAGGTTGCGTCACTTCAACTTTATCATCTCTGTGTTATATCCTTTCTAATATGTACGTATATAAATTTAGAATAAAAAAAAAATGGAGAAAGATAAAGAAGTAAAAAAAAAAGAGAAAAAGAAAAGAAAAAAGTAAGAAATATTTATAACCTTTCGAAAAGCTCTCGAGTTTACCTACAAGAATATGCATTGAAAAATGGGACTAGTGGGAGACAGTTTCCATTTAAGATATTCAAGGTTATCTTAGTACCATCTTCGAACGACTACCCAAGGTCAAACTACCAATGACACCGTATATCTTATGACCCATTCGCAGTTGCAAAACTTTTATAGCAGACATTTTTTCTTCTTCTTCTTCAAATTTGTATTAAAACCGAAATATTTTTCGGATGATGAAATTGGATGATACACTCTATATAAATATGTATGCATGTAAGTATACGTACGCATACATACATATGCGTATAAATATATATATATATATTCGCGTAAAATGTATACGTGTATTTAAAAAAAAAAGAGAGAGAGAGAGAAGAAAAGAAAAAAAAATTAAAAGAAATTATAAGACGTTAAAATTTAAAGGAGGCAACTCAAGAAGTTATTCACGTTGACCTGAATTCCTAAATGGATCCCTCTTAAAAGAGATTATTTATATTTTATAACAACCAAAAGATGCTCCTACAATTGGTCGATCGAGTTTCAAATTCTAACAAACGACGTTATGGTTCGTAAAATAAGAAGAAAAGCCGATAGAGTAGTAACTGACAAAAAGGAAGACGATAATAAGTTCCCTTTCGTTCTCTCCTTCAATTATTTTATTTTTCATTTTCCTTTATCTTTTTTACTCTCTTTACTCTCGGCCAAGACAAACAAAATGAAAATAACAAAAATCCAAGATGGTAGTAGCTATTTTCGAAAATGGTGAAGAATCATTTCGTATGGATGACTTTTACAATGTGATATATACATGTATATACGTGACAAAGAAATAAAGAAATAAAGACGAAAAAAATAGATGGTATAGATCCAAAGTTCTTCGTAATTGTCTATTGCCCACATTACAATAGAATTTTCTCGTTAATCGCGATAAGTCATAATTTTTTCATTATAAAAAAAAAAAAGGAAAGAAAATAAAAAACAAAAAATATCATCGACAAAAATTCAACGAAACAAACTATTATAACAAAATATAAATGAATATCATAAAATCGATCGAATTTATATATATATACGTATCATATACGTTTACGCGTAGATATACGAATAAAAGAAAAAGAAAATTAAATTCCTATTCGATGAATAACTTTCTTTTCGAAATAAATGAACGTACTAACGAACGAACGAACGAACAAGTAAATAAAATAAAATAAAATAAAATAAAATAAAACAAAATAAAATAAAAAATAAAAGTAAGACGAAAGTTGAAATTTCCTGTCATCGAGCTAATCGACTTTCAACAGTCCAACAAGAATTGAAGGAACGAATTGGACAAGTGGTATGCGAACTTTCGACACCTTGCAAGAGGTGATCTCGGAACGAAAAGATCAGACTTGGGGAGAAGAAGAGGTGGAAGACGATAAGAGGAGGAGAAAGAGGAGGAGGAAAAGGAGGAGGAAGAGGACCGATCGGTGCAGCTGTTCACCGCGACAGATTGACAAAAGGCCGAGCCATCGGATTGGAATATTGCCAAGGAAAGCCAAGCATCAGGGCACCAACTGCAACGCGATAGTCCCGTAAACCTTCGGCCAAAGGCTGAGAGAAATCAAATCTAACGTATCTCACTAACATCGATTTAATTATCTCTTTTCTCTATCCACGTATCTTTTTTTAATCGAGAATATCCAAACTCAAGAAACATCCAAACTGATATCATATATCAATTAAAAGTTTTCGAGAAATATTAGCAATTGAAGATTATAATTTAACGACCTCGATAAAGGATTAAAGTGGCAAAAGGATTAAAAGAATTTTTAATATCGTCTATTATTAATACTTTTCTTCCACGTTATTTCACGCGACTCTGAAAATTTCGATTTTCTTCAAAATATCCTTCGATTATTCTTTACAATTTACAGATAACCCGTGACCGTAAACTTACAAATGAAACTAACAAAGAAGCGACAAAAAAGTATACTTTGCAATGTCAAAGGTTATCTAACATTAACACTTCTTTTTTTTTTTTCTTCTTATTTTCTTTTTTTTTCCCCCAAGAAAAACATGAGACGTACAATATGGAAGATGAGTACAAAAGAAATACTAAAAGGAAAAAATAAATGTTATGTAAAATAAATAGTTCTTTATAAACATTAACTTATGTAAATATATATATATATATATATGCACGTAAGTTGTATGTGTATGTGTATGTCATATACAAGCGAATAAATTGTTACCTGTTGGAATCGCGTGTTGACTCGACAAAGCCGATCTAATCGTTCCATCGATATATTTACCAGTGCTGACTTCATCCACGTAATACCAGGGGACGATGTACAGTGTACATATACCCCTCTACATATGTATATACGCATACACATACACAGGGTGTCCGAATATTATCCGTAACAACTTTGTCCTTCAATGAAATTTATGATGGCATGCATGTAGAACGATATTAAACAAAAATTATTATCAAATCAAAATCGACCAAAGTTTCTTTTATTACTAAAACAACGTACACGTGCAGGATTTATTGAATGAAGACTTGTAAAATTAGAATATCTTTCAATAATAATATTATTATTATTATTATTACTATGATTATTAATAATAGTAGTTGTAGTAGTAATAGTAACTCTTGTATAAAATATGTGTAACATTGATTAACGATTCGCCAAACATTCAGCTGACATTTCAAACTTTGCCATTTACCCATAAATTCGTTCAATGCGATTCATGCTTTGTAAATGTCATTGATGTCCGGTATATTGCAAAAAAAGATTTTTCGAGATATTTGCAATTAAATAAATCATAGCCTGTGAGATCTAGCCAACCAATGAATTACACATCAACGACGGAATCCACCTGTTCGGACGTGTCTTATTTAGAGGGACTTGACGTACGCGTTCAAGGTCGTCTAACACGAGACGTCATACGGTGCGTCATCTTCTTGAAAAATTATTTCCTTCGATGTACTCTTTCAGATTGCGGATGTTTACGATTCTCCAAATTAAACAATAGAAAATAATTGTTCGTTATTTACGAGCGTATATTGTTTACGATAAACATCGACGATGATTTTAAAAACAACAAAAATGAATTTATTTCATCGACGATAAAAAGCTGCAAGAATTTTCAGAATTACATTTGTATATTTTCTTTTTCGAATATCAACAATGCATACATCCGATAGTTCGTAACATCGTTATACTTTAAAAAAAAAAAGAAAAAAAGAAAAAAAAATCCTACACATAACATAAATTTTATTAAATACAACTAATCAATAAAATAGTTCACCTTCCAAACAAGACATTCTCCTTGACGAATCCGTAAACATTAAGAGAATTTCACATAGCTTATTATAACCTATAGAAAATCAATCGATTTTTATCTTATTTAAAAACTATTAATTCAGTGAAGATATCGAAATTTTAATGGTCACGTCAGAGTTTTCTTGACGACCGAAACGAATTTATTTAACATCGATCGGATGAGAATTTATATAATTTATTAACCGGTGAAAAGGTTACAGGATAAAATTGTACAGGTCATTTTTGAACACCCTATATGTAAATATATATATATATATATATATATATATATATATATAATACACATACATACACATCTATCCATAGTAAATCATGTAAGAAGACTTTGCAAGAGCTCGTATTTTATAGCCCGAATCCGTTAACGACTACTAGTCGTTCTACCCCCTTCCTCCTTCTCTCTCTTTTGATGTCATCGAGTTAGATAATGATTCTTGACGTAACACATGCTAAGACAAGAACAAGAACAAGAACAAGAACAAGAACAGCAACGGCAACGACAATGACAACGACGATGACAACGACAATGACAACGACCAAGAAGAACAGAGAAGAAGAGAGTAAAGAGAGAGGGAAGAACTCTAAATCATAAACTCTCTCTCTCTCTCTCTCTCTCTCTCTCTCCACCTCTCTCTATCTCTTTGTGTCTATATGTGTGTGTTAACGTGTATGTATATATGCTATGTTCTCGACTTCCCTAATAAATCTCGATAAACTTCGGTAACTCGCGTTAGCCGAGCAACATCTATCTCGAGCACGCGCGTCCGAACGTTTACGCGTTAAACTCGCGTAACTTCGAAATAACACATGCAAACCACCGTCCCACCCCACCTACTCATCCACTCCTCCTCCTCCTCCTCCTTCTCCTTCTCATCAACCAACCAACCAACCACCCACCCACCTTTCAAGACCGTATAATCACAAGTCGCAAGTGAGAGAAGATATACACGCGAGCTTGTGCGAACGAGCGTTCGTTAGAGATTTTTTTTCTTTTTCTTTTTTTTTTTCCCCTCTAAAAATTTATTTCATCGTTGAGGACGGGAGGAATTTTGCGAGCGAATCGATAAGAGACGATAATTGAAAAGCAAGAAAAGTAAGAAGAAAGAAAAGTGGAAAACGAAAGTAAAAGATTTTCTTTTCTTTTCTTTTCTTTTCTTTTGCTTTCTTTTTTTTCTTTTTTTTTGGGGGAGAGGGGGACGATTTTAATATCGTTTTCTCTCTTTCTCTCTTTTTCGTTTCATATCACCCGTTATATATCGTGAAAGGTGTGGCGATAAAAACTATTAGTCATTTTAAAACGAAGCCGATTCTGTATATGTTTTCATTGATAAAGAAATTTGAGATTGCAGTGGACACTGTCTGTCTGTCTGTCTGTCTGTCTGTCTGTCTGTCTGTCTGTGAATGAGTATGTCTATGTAGGAAGTTCATCATCCTTTTTCTTTTTTATTTCGAATTACGTTTAATATCGATCCTAGAGATAAAAGATAATACATATGCACGATAGAAATTATTTTTGATACATTTCAAAGATTGTTACTTCAATCTCATCAGAGTAGTATTAATTATTACTTCGTTTTCTTTCTTCTTTTCTAACAAGAATGTCACGCACGTTGCACGTAAAAACGAAAGAAAAAGAAAAAGAAAAGAAAAAAAAGAGAGAAATCTAACGATTGATTTGAAATAATGTCAGCAAATATCCTTGAAACTAATCGAAGAAACTTTTTATCTCGAACGAACGTAAAAAAAAAAAAAAAGAAAAAAGAGAGAAGAAAAAAAAAAGGAGAAAAAAAGAGAAATCGCAAAAAAACAAATAGCACTAATATCTATGACACCATTTTAGACGTGGCCCTGGCAAAATTTTCATACAAGATTGTCCAAAACGTGATAATAATCTTTTTACGAAGAAAAAGACGAAGTCAAACGAAACAAAACAAAACAAAACAAAACAAAAAAAGACAGAAATAAAAAAGAAAAGAAATAAGAATAAAATACGATATACAAATCACATTGTAACCGAATCAACGTGTTGCTTGAAAAATGCAATGAATTGTATTTTAGAAATCGATTGCGTTGTAACACGATTTTTTCGAAACACGTTACCAGCGAATGTCATTGTTTTGCGAAACAATAATAATGAGATAAATTACTATTACTAGAGATTAGGCGGTACTATCGATCGTGCCGTAACGACTTGAACACATTTTTTTTTTTTTTTTTTTTCAATCAACTTATACTTCGAGCTAATCGATCGAGATATTTCTTCGTTTTTTTTTATCTCTTTTCTTTTTTTTTTGGCGATTTATTTATTCTCCCATTTTATTTTCCTTTGCTTTACTTTTCTTTTTTTTTTCCATTGCATATATAATAAATATTTATAAAATAACATACGCGTATATAAAATAAAGTATTAATAAAGTAATTTAAAACACAGCAGACATACATAGGTCGCGCATAACTTAAATGATTTTGACTCAACGTGTCTATTTTTTCCTTTTCTCTCTTTCTCTCTCTCTCTCTCTCTCTCTCTCTCTCTCTCTCTCTCTCTCTCTCTCTTTTATTTGATTTTTCTCACGATTTTATACGTGTCTCGTGGTAGTTTCGAACAAAGGGATCAAAGGTCGTCTCTTGTAAAAAGAAAAGGAGAGAGAGAGAGAGAGAGAGAGAGAAAAGAGAGAAAAAAAATCAACCTTTTTATCTTTTCTCATTTTTTTTAAAGTCCTTTTTCTCGATCACCACGGTATAATCGAAGTCTCGAGATCGTTAAAAAACGGGCGCCCACGCCGAAAATAAATTTCCATCGCTTTTACATCGATCGACATGTAACGTAATTCGAGAGAGAGGAAGAGAGAGAGGAAGAGAGAGAGGAAGAGAGAGAGAGAGAGAGAGAGAGAGAAGAGCTTTGACAGTGTCGATTTTTTTCCTCCTCCGCCAACACAACACGCGTTTACTACCTACCTCGAGAAAAATGGAATCTTTTTTATCTTTGTACTCGTCGTTCTACGATAAAACCGTATATACGACGTTGTGTTGAATCAATATTTGGTAATATTACGTCGAGAACGTATATAAAATTTAATTTACGTAATTGAAATCATTAGGACGACGTGGTCATTATAAACATTCGCTTCGTACAAACGCATTTTGTGTGTGTATTAATACGATTGAAAATAAACTATATTATCTTTGAAAAATATTAGTGTAAACTTTGATCCGAGTCAATCATTAATTTAGAAAATAAATTCTAATCAAAGATCGAAATTAACGATTTTACATACAATTACGTACGTGTTATTAAAATAAATCATTTGAATGTAACATTTTGACGAGAATAATAATGATGAAACATTCACAGAACTATAGCAAGAAATATAACAAACGATAGTCCTCTGAAAGGAAAAAAAAAGAATAACAGCAAAGGAAAAAATAAAAAGGAGAAACAAATAGAAAAATAAAAAAAAAAAGAAAGATGAAGAAAAGTAATGGATGTATCATGATTTTCGAAAACGTTTAAATAACTTTGACGCAAAGTTGAGACTGACGTCAAATTTACAGACGAAACGACATTTTGCCGCAGCCATTGCACGAGGAGGACAAGGTCATACGCGAATCGAACTCGATCAGACGACAAGGAGAGAATGGAGGATAAGAATCGAGGTCTTTGGGATATATCATCGAAGAATGTCGAGTCAACGCAACAAACACGAACGATATATTTCATATTCTCGATATTAAGTGAGCCAGTTAAGATTAAAAAGATATTTGACTTTAAAGTACAAAGAGAAAAATAAGAAAGAATGAAGTAAGATCAAGAAAAAGAGAATAAGAGAGAGAGAGAGAGAAAGAAAATAAAAAGAAATATATATATATATATCGAAATGAGGACATGCCGACACGTCTGGCGCCAAGCAAATTCCAAGTTCGTACCGCACAGGATTATTAAACTCGATCCGAACGACGAGACACAACCTTTTTATTACCCCCGTCCTTCCCCTATTTCCTTTCCATTTCAACTAAAAAAAAAAAAGGAAAAAATAAAAAAAAATAAAAAAAAATTCCATCGTCTCGAGATACCTCTTTCTTTGCATGCCTGGACATTCTAGAGAAAACGCCATCTTTGAAATTATTGTCCCATGTTTCCTCGTGTATGAAAAGAATAAAGAAAGAGAGAGAGAGAAGGAGAGATGGAATAGTTCTCTTCCTCTTCTTTTTCTTTTTTTTTTTCTTTTTTTTTGTTTCATTGCCAATCATAAGAGATAATAAAGTATTATGTTCCGTCGATATATAATGGAATGAGTTCTCTATTCTATGGGATGAAATTGAAGAAAAGAAATAACAATAATAATAATGATGATACTAATATTAATAGATAAATAAATAAATAAATAAATAAATAAATAAATAAGTAAAATATAATGAGAAAAGATGCAATAATAGAAAAGATGATCGTGTAGGACGAATATGAAAAATTGTATAAATATATGTACGATGAATAAAAAAAAGTTAGATGAAATATAAGAAACAGATAAAAAGAAATAATTTGATATATATAGAAAGAGAGAAAGAGAGATGAACCAGATAAGGAACGATCGAGAAAGTTAATTCACAAACGGCTTACTTGCACATAGAGAGCTCACGAATGACTTTCTAATAGATTTTACATCGAAAGGAATGATAAATTCCGCGAGATGTTAGACGCTCGCGATCCATCTTAAAGACGTTAGAAAGCGTCTAACTAAAGGAAGATTCGCCAGGTGAAATCACACTTCAAACACTTCAAAGTTTTCTATATGAGAAATTCAGAAAGAGAAAGAGAGAAAGAGAGAGAGAGAGAGAGAGAGAGAGAGAGAGAGAGAGAGAGAGAGAGAGAGAGAGAGAGAGAGAAATCGATAGTCCTAATTAAAGCTATACATTAATTAGTTTAATAAACTTTTAGATAATATTCCGTAAAAAAAAATGTTCTATCCTTTTGAAATATCAACGATTATAAATATATTATTCGCTATTATTAAATAATTTAATAAACCAAAATAATTAATGTATTAACCTTAATGTCTTCGGTCATCGTTAGAAACGGCATAAAATTTGTTTTTTTTTTTTAGAATTATAAAAATATCTTTTTTTCTTTCTAAACAAATTACAACTCGAACGATAAACCAAAGTATATATATAAAAAAAAAAAAAAAAAAAAAAAAAAAAAAAAAAAAAAAAACAACGTAACATTATTTCTCTATAACGACTTATAAATACTTCCATATTGAATTAATCCGATTACATATCAAAATTGATATACACTTGTCCGAATAATAAACTTTTTCTCCAATGAATTGAAGCTGAAATAATTAATAAAAATACAAAATCACGACATAAAAAAAAAAAGAGAGTGAGAGAGAAAGAAAAAAAAAGAGAAATCACTTTGTGTTTCTTTTAAAGACGATAGAATAAAGACGATAGAAATTGATCTATGAAATTTGTACGTCCTTCGACGCTTTAAGAAGACTTCCGGCGTACGATCATAGAATTTAGATGAAGAAAAGAAAATATTTTCGAGCTCTCTCTCTCTCTCTCTCTCTCTCTCTCTCTCTCTCTCTCTCTCTCTTTCTCTCTTCTTGCACACATACACCCTTCATAGTCTTTTACTTTTTTCTTTCTCCAAGCAGCAGTCATGCGAGCATAGCCGTGCGGCCAGACGAGACCAGACGCTGACGCATCGTGCATACGTTATTTTACGCTCGGTGGTTCTCAATCTTTAAGAGAAAGAAAGAAAGAGAGAAAGAAAGAAAGAGAGAGAGAGAGAGAGAGAGAGAGAAGGAAGGAAGAGGGAGAGAACGGCGAATAAGAAAACGTCGTTGGTAATGTTTGACTGGCGCGAGGCCATAATCCGCCGCCTTCTTCCCAACATGAACGACTCTGTTTCACGTAATTTCATGCGATACGACGATGTAAATTCGATATTTTGCCGTGCGATTATTTTTATCGTTTTTCTCTAACTCGTAACATTGTTCCTGTCTTTTTTTCTTTCCTCCTCTTTCTCTCTCTCCCCCATCCGTCTCTCTATGACGTCCATTCGAGTCCACAAAAAAGAAAATAAAAAAAAAAGAAACGGACATGAATGTATGATTTATCGATAAATTCGTAGTGTATAAAACGCGGGGTGTGTATGTGTTTGTATGTTTCGGAGGTACTACAAAAAAAAAATAGAAAGAAATAGAAATATAAAAAATGAACTAGTAACTCGAACGTTTGTTACTCGAAAAAGTGTTTGCCATAAAAGATCTATCTGAAGTTTTTATATTTCTTTTTTATTCTTTTTTTTTTTTTATTCTTTTTTTTTCCACGTTTAACTTACTATGACCTTATATGCATAACTTTTATTGCTTAGATCTAATCGGGGAGAAAAAGAAGTGAACGTAAGTTTATAATTTATGAATAGATTCGTAGTATATATAACGCGCGTGTGTGTCTGTATGTGTGTGTGTGTGTATTATGAGCTATAAGAAAAAAATGACATAGAAATGAAAAAAAAAATAATAATAATAATAATAATAATAGTAACTCGAGCGTTTGTTATTGGTAAGATAAGTTTAGCATAAAAGAAAGATCTGCCTAAAGTTTTTTAATCAACTTACTGTAACTCTATTATAACTCTGAAGTCATTAATAAAACAATTCGTTGGTTATATCGGGGATAAAAAAAAAGAAAAAGAAAAAGAAAAAGAAAGAAAACAAGAATTGAACACATAAGTGAATATTATGATTTATGAATAGATTTGAATTAATTATTAATTTTATATTCGAACTGTACTTACGTATACATAATACGAGTACGTTAATTTTCGTATAAATACGATAACAAAAAAAGAGAAGAAAAAAAAAGAAGAAAGAAGAAACTAAAATTTTAAATATACGAATAATTAAAAAGAAATCTTTCGTTCCTTTGGGCAATTTTACCAAACTAAAAACTAATTTGTATTTCGCGTAAAGAGCGCATACTCAAACAATTTCTTAGTACGAAAAGAAATAAACGATTCCACATATACACACGTGCGTGGCTATTGAGAGAGAAAAAAGAGAGAAAAAAGAGATAAAGAGAAAGAGAAAGAGAGAAAGAGAGGGAGAGGGAGAGGGCAGGTGTCGAGGTTCCCTCGAAATACGAGGTTTAGTTTCTACCCGAGGCTACACACCTGGAGTTAGCTCGTTTTTAACAAAAAAAGAAAAAAAAGTTAGAGAAAAGAGAGAGAGAAAAAAAGGAAGAAAGAAAAGAAAAGAAATAAATAAAAACGAAAAAAAAAAATAAAAATACACATGCATCCTGAAGAGTTACAGAAGGAACATGAAGGATCTGAGAGAGAGAGAGAGAGACAGAGAGAGGAAAGTTTGGTAAAATGCAAAGCATTGACGTCAACGAGAGAAGGACACTAAAAGACGATAAGAAGAAAGACAGAGAAAGAGAGAGAGATTGTAGAAGGGAGACGAAAACGTCAGTCGAGAGGAGAAACTGGTTTCCTGAAGTCATTAAGGAGTTTTATGAATCCGAAGCTCGCACGACGGCTTCTTTGGATACTACACAGAGCCTCCTGTGTGTCCTTGAAACGCTCCTCCTCTTCAGGGAACAAGTCCTCCACCAGCAGCCTCCAACCCTTCGAACGCCATCAACGATCTAACGAAACCCGTCTACTATAGCCTCCCTCTCTCCCTACGATCACCCAAACCTCTTCCCTTTTTCTTTCTCCATCATCATTTCCCCTCTTCTTTCTCTCTCTCTCTCTCTCTTCTCTCATTATTCTTTTTGTCACGACTCCGTAACATGTTTTTAACCTACGTATCGAAAATTTTCCGAAAGTTTCTTCATCCACCGTCAACTCGGAAATGTGAAAAACTGACAACAACTAAACTATGTTAAAGTAATTTGTCATTTATATCGGATGGTTTTTATTTTTTCTTTTTTATTTTTTTTTTCTTTTCTTTTCTTCTTTTTCTTTAAGAAGAAGGTAACGAGAAAGAGGGAGAAAGTTCAAGGCCAAATCGCATTGAATTACAGATATCTAAATTGAGATATCGTATTTATCGAAAGGATCTGTTTTTACCAATTACATATTTTCCATACTTTTCTTTTTCTTTTCTTTTCTTATTTTTTTAATAGAAAAAAATATTTATGTAATATTATATAGCATGTAATGGATATATATATATACATATACATATGCATATGGTTATATCGCATTAATATTCATACAGAATAATTTCGCTAAAAACAATTACAATACACACAAAATACGTATATAATGTTATATTGTACTGTAATATCACACTACGTAATATTGTACTATGTAATATTGCATATACAATGATACTATATATATATATATATTAATTCTTTTTAATGAGACTAATCTGAATTTCATGAAAAATTAACTCAAGCAATTTTTAATATTTAATATGAAGCAAAAAAAAAAATATATTTACGCATATATAGGTATATATACAACATCAAAAAATTTATTACGAGAGATGTTCGATCACATATGCATATATATATGTGTATATATAATGTACCAATCGTAAGTGATTTTCATAAAGGACCAAAATAAAATAGTGTTAGTTCACGAAAGAGCTAAGAAATGTCGGTCAAAGCCGAAAACGAGGATTATTTATTCTAATGTTGCCAGGCAGGCCCCGCTTGCATGTTCTTGCGGCTTTTCGGACGAATTCGAAAGTCAGACTCGTGTCTGTCCGTATCTCCTCCAGTATAAACAAATCTCCTAGCGGCCAACATTTTCGCAACGTTCTAAATAATCGCCTAAGAATTTTCGTTGCTCTTACTAACACCATTACTATCACGTCTCGTTGAACCACTTGACTTCGATGATATTTTCTCTTTAGGGACAAAGTGCAACAACAACAACAACAACAACAACAACAACAAAACAAAAACAAAAAAAATGCTCGAACAAAAAACATTCGCTTGCGTGGATTAATAATATCGATGAATAATTTAGCGAGAAAAAAAAATATATATATATATACGTATGTATAAAGAAAAAGAAATGAAGAAAGAAAGAAAAGAATTAGATATCGAAGATGAATACGCGAATATAAAAAAAAAAAAGAAAAAAAATTTTCATAGTGTCGCTAAAGTCGATAAAACAATGACTCTCTCATTGCGTATGTAATTTTATTGCCATTATTCTTGTCTTCCTTTTTTCTCTTCCTTTCATTTCTTTTTTTCTTTCTTTCATTTCTTTACACATTACTTTATCACCTCGTATACTTATCTCTTAACAAGTTCCATTCCATTCGTTATATAAAACGATGACATTGAACAAATATTTTTCCTCAAACGTGTTCTATAAGCAATCGACATACCATTCAATTACGTTTATACAAAAAAAAATTGAAAACGAATGGATAGTGAAATTATTTTTGAAAAAAAAAAAAAAAAAGAAACATAGATACACATACGCAAGGATACGTAACACGCGCTTAGACAATTGATCGTTTAAAATGAGAATAATGGAGGAAGAAGAATCTTAGACGAGAGTAGTGTTAGTCCATACATACATACATGGATACATGGATACACACACATGCACGTTTATTTGTCGCACGAAAAAGATACGAGCTAAGTTAGCCGGGTGTCTAGAAACTCGGACGTTTAGGATCCATAAACAGACTCGGAATATACTTCTTGACCTGAATCCTCAAACGTTACGTTTAGGTTTCGCCTTAGAACGATAATACCGTTACGCTACTTGCTTTCTTATCTCGTTTACCATAGAAAAAAAGTAAGGCAACAAAAAAAAAAAAAGAAAAGAAAAATAGAACTACACGTAATCGATAATTAGAAAGCGGAAACCTGTTTCGAATCGTTATGATCAGAATGAAGTAACGTCATCGGGATTAGATATCGTTAACAACGTTAAATAACAACGTCGATCGTTTTAGATCTAACGAAAAAGTTTCTCCAAGCAATTATATAATCATCAATTACTCCATCTTTTCGGTAAACGTTTAAGGCTCCTTTTTGTTTTAGAATTGTCAAATTACTCGCATATAAGTCTGCTAAGTTTGGTCATAAATTAAAAAAAAAAAAGAAAAAAAAAAAGAAAAAAACGTATAATTGATTTTTAATAGCACTTGAAAACTTTTCCCACGGTTTTAAAATCCTCTCGGTCATTCTGTCAAGCGTATTAAAACGAAATTAAAAAAGTAAAAAGAAAAGGGAGAAAAAAATAGTAATAAATTATTAATGAATATTTACTATAAGTAATAAGTCGACAAAATTTAATGAAAATGTAATAAGAAAAGTTTTATATATATATATATCTTTTTTTGTTAATTTTTTCTATTTGGATAATTTTCTATCGGTATAAACAATATATTATGTATAAACAATATGTTATGTATAATTAATGGTATATTCAATTTTGACGAAATTTATATTTAGATGACTTTTTATAATTTAAACAAACAAACCAACCATCTCTCATTTCTATCCCTTCGCGAAACTAACTTAAAGAATAAATTTCTAAATATTATCTCTGTAACTAAAAGGACGGATTTATTTATGAGATGACACTATCATTAATAAGCCGACGAAACTTTAGGAAAACCTGATAAAATATCTCATGCAAGAGTCATATATTTCATAACTTTTATAATTCCAATATAATTAAATAATTTATAAATCAGTGTAAAAACAAAAGAGAAAAAAAGAAGAAGAAGAACTGCTAGTAAATTCAACTTAGTTACTCAATACATACAAATATATATATATACATATATAAACCACTTCGTAATTAAACAAATACCAATTATCCCAGCCAACTTTCGAAGGAAAAAAAAAAAAAAAAGAACTAACGCGACACAACAAACAAAACTCCGCATTGAATATTACCTAAACTAAAAACTAAAAAGTCTCTCTCGCAAAGTATATTCAAAAAAATATATATATATATATATATATATATATATATAAGCAAGTTGTGAAAAGAAAGGGAGTAATAATAATTGAGTTGAGCACTGCTGCTCGAAGCTCGTTCGCCTGCTGTGGTTTACAGAATGAGAAAGAAGAGAAGAATACATAGAAAGAAAAAGAGAAAAGAACAGAGAATGAGAGAGAGAGAGAGAGAAAATACAGAAAGGGAGAAAAGGAGGGGTTGGACCCTTTTTCTTTGTCCTCGCATAGGCCCTCTCGGGCCAGGCTAGCCGGCCGGCTGGTGCTCTTTATCTTTCTCACTCTATCACTCTATATATCTCTCTTTCTCTTTCTCTCTCACTCTATCACACCACCTCTCCCTCTCCCTTTCCCACCTCTCTGTTCCTGTACTTTGCCAGCTCGCTCGACCAGCCTGTTGCTGCTGGCAATAATTGCTCATTGTTCTACGGACGATCCCCGATCGTATCGCGTTCTATACGCTTGGTGAACCTCCTCCCTTTCCTCTTCCACCTCCTCATCGTCCTCATCTTCCTCCTTCTCCTCCTCATCCATCTATTCTCACTCCCTCTCCCTCACCCTCTCTCCCTCCTGCTCCTTCTCCTTCTCCTTCTCCTTCTCCTTCTCCTTCTCCCTTTCACCTCTCTCTTTCTCCTGCTGTGTGTCTCTTTCTCTCTCTCTCTCTCTCTCTATTATTTCTCAAAAAATTCGATTTCTTCTTTTTTTTTTTCTCTCCATATGGAAAAATAATTTCTTCAAATTCTTATCACGCATACAAAAGCCATGAGAAAATTAAACGCGATACAACTTACGTATAATATTAAATAATAACATCAATAATGGACCGATCGACGTTCGTGAAATAAAAAAATTAAATACATCTATGAATAGAAGTAATAGAATTTTTTAGGAATTAATCTAACAATTTTGAAAGCGACTTGAGTCTTTCTTGATAACAATTGCAAATAAATAATCGGGTTTGTGATCGTAAAATAAAAAAAAAAAAAAAGAAAGAAAAAATTGTTAAATATCCGCGGTCACAAATTAAAATAAAAGTCACGGATAAGTAAATTTTCTATTAATGTTATTGATGTTAGTTTATAAAAAGAAATGTTTTTAAATTTTATATAAACATTTATATAAATATTTTTATCTCACATTCGTTTTAATATCTCTTACGGTCATTTTCATTACGATCAATGCGAGTAACATTATTGGAATTTTATTTTTAAAGGAAATTCTTACTGTAAAAAATTGATTTATTCCTAACGTCGAATAAAATAATACAATTAAAAAAAAAAAAAAAGAGAGAGAGAGAGAGGAAAAAAATCAAGTAATCTCTGATGCAACGAATCTGCCAATACATATTACATATATATTCATGCATATGCAGCATATACAACATATTTAATACGCTATGCACGATAACGTAATAAATCGCTCGCATGTAAGAATTTACCATTCAAGGTCAACAATTAAGACTATTAATGGGAGGGGAAAAAAAAGAAAAAAGAAAAGAAAAAAGAAAATAAAATAAATAAAAAGAAAGGAAAAAAAGAAAAATGAGAATATTTGAATCCCTATTTTATATTTACTTTATCGTCCTTGTATTTCTCTTTTTACTTCTATTCATCTTGCCTCGAATTAGAAATTCAATGATATCTCGTCTCACCCACTTCTCCCTGTCTCGCTTCTCTATCTATGTATCTATCTACCTATCTTTCTTTCTCTCTGTCTTTCTCTTCCTTTCTCTCTGTCGATCAATCGATCGATCGTACGAGATAGAAAACGGGGCTTAATAATTCAAATGTTTATCGTCGCTTTCGAAGATAAGCTGATAAAAGCATGCGGTTACTCCAGTGCTATTACAGAAGAGCTTAAAACGTAACGTAAAGTAAAGTGAAACGTACGAACACAAATCTCTCTCTCTCTTTCTTTTTCTCTCTCTCTCTCTCTCTCTCTATCTATCTATCTATCTATCTATCTATCTATCTATCTATCCATCTATCTTCTTTTTAAAGAAGCGAAGAAAGATGATTTTCCTAATGCAACGATACCCCAAATATTATAATATTAATAACATAATAATTATATTGAGTAGGTACGGCATGTTAAATATAACTCATGCCAATATAAGTAATAATATATTGAGATGTAAGTAATGTCATAATTTGACATGAAATAATTTTATTATGGACCTGCGAAGTAAAGTGAGACGTATGATCATAAATCTCTAACTCTAACTCTATCTCTATCTCATTCTCTCATTCTCTCTATCTCTATCTCTATTTAACTATATCTCTATTTCTCTTCGTAATGAAGTAAAGAGAGAAGATGATATTTCTGATGCAAGAGGATGCTGAAAATTCTTAATAATGTTATCTCTAGTACAATATATTACAGTAGTAAATTATATCATATCAAATATGAATTCTAATTATATTAATACTATATATGTGTATATATATAACAGTTACAGTAGATATAGTATTAATATTATACATACCAATTATACGTATCACGAATTAATTTATTACACGCCCGAAAACAAATTAAGAAGCATTTGATAACGGGTCAATAAAAAAAAAATATATATATATATATATATATATATGTATATAACGATCCTCTCAATTCTCTTTTTCACATATTTTCTAAATTCCCTAGATTTTGATATTAGCGAAATCTTGCTACGTTCGATTATTTTTAAACGTAAAAATTGTTTTTACACAAAACGCGCGACGCAATAGTTACGTCTAACACTTGTAAGCACATTATGTGAATGAGTCCGTGCTATCTAATCCCAACTGTCATTGAACACAAATATCTATGATAATACGTACATAAGAAAAGACAAACCAAACTGAAGTCTACAAATTCCTTAATGAATTGAAAATAAAATAAAATAAAATAAAATAAAATAAAAAAACATTTGTGAAAGAAAACGCAACAGGGACGTATCAAAGAAGTGTATGACCAAACTCCTAATAAAATAAAATAAAATAAAAAATCCCAATTAATAATAATAATAATAATAATAAAAAAAAAAAAGATTCTAGTCGGTGTCAAAAATTTTTTTTTCTTTTCAAAATCCTTTTCTCTCTTTCTTTTTTATATAGTTCAACAAATTTACTATCGTTTCGTCGTCATAGAAATGCCCTTATTATTATACGTTAAAGCAAATCGCAAATGCTAATAAAAGAATAATTCTAAAAATACTACTCGTTCATAAACTCTTTTCACGCGTGACTCGAAACTCTCTAAAAGTGAGAGAGAGAGACAGAGAGAGAGAGAAGTAGGATGAAATGCGTTGTGATACAAACTGTGTTCTTTTTATAACTCGAAACCCGAATACAACACAGGAGGAGACAGGTGCCGCCTGTCCTAAATTACTCTGGAAATACTATGTCGATATAAAAATCGACGTCGGTGCATACACACCTACAATAACAACACGTACAATAATATATGTATACAAATACACATTTATCCAAAAAGTCTTCTTCTCCTGTATTCTGATAAAAAATAAATATAGAGAAACGCGTTTAGAATCGTGACAAAACAAACGGAATCGATCTCCCTCCTCTCTCCTTTCTTTCTTTCTTTCTTTTTTATTTTTTCTTTCCTCTTAACGAAGGAGTGAGCAAGAGATACGAACGAAACGAGAACGTAAAGCTGACTCCTCTCTTTGGCAAATAACCTTTTCGTCAATTCGAAAGGTCGTGCTCGTGAAACGATCCGTTCGTCCCGAATACCAATTTACAATGAACGGTAAAAATAGTAGAAACATGTTGAGAAAACGCTGGTAAATAAGTATCGATTTAGACTACCTAATTCCATTGAATAGGAAACAGAGACAGAAAATAAGATGAGGGAAAAGAAATATCTCTAATTACATATATGTGTATATATATATAAACATACATGTATAAAAACTATTTGTATATAAATTTCTTATAAAATATATAGAGATAGACAGATAGACAGAGAGAGATAGAGAAAAAACAAAACTAAATATCAATCGTAGTAACGCAAAACGAATTCTATATCGAAAAAAAAAAAAAGAAGAAGAATTGTAATTAAATTTCACTTGATATCTGACGACGATGATGATGAGGACGACGACAAAGTGAATAATAAAATTAGACGAGAATAAAAATACCGTTGAAAAATTCGAGAAATTTTTAAATTCCTTACTATTATCACCCTCCCAACTCTTCGTTTTACACGTACGGTGTACAACGTTCGTTGTATACTGTGTGCGTATATTATCACGTGAAAGAAATATACGTTCACAAGCGTGAATTTCTTTATCGAGCAGGAATATCGACGACGTTCCCCGCGGTGAAATTAATTATCTCTCCCCTGGTGGGTGGACGACGGTAGGCAATGGCAAAATTACTCGCTTCCTGGTTGAAGAGCTAGCTCGGATCGTTGAGCGCGAGAGGCGCGAGCTAGTTGGATAATTCGTTCGTCGGTATACTCCTAAAAGCTCCAGCCGAGCTTTACGAAAGAATTGCTGAATAAGAAAAAGAATTCTTCTACTCTCCTGAGAATTAAAATACATTCGCAATCGATAACTAGTAATATGGGTGCAATTCCATTATCGACCATTTTCCAATCAAAATCTATCGTATAATCCATAAATATATATATTTATTTATTACTTAGTATTATTACACATATACATTAAATATGTATTTGTGCTCTATAGTTAGATATATATGTGGTATATACAAATATATATTTATATTATCATTATTATTTTTTATAGACATACCTATGTATCAATTGTATACAAAAGTTATTATTAGACATTTATGTTTATACATACATACATACATACATATATATATATATATATGCATGTGTATATGAAAATTAATTCTATACATATGCGTATACAAAAGTTATTATCATACATTTATATTACGTATGCTGTCTGTGTATAAAAGAGAGAGAGAGAAAGACAGAGAGAGAGAGAGAGAGAGAGAGAGAGAGAGAGAGAGAGAGAGAGAGACAAAGCATAGCAATCTCAGTAATCCGATCTAATTAATGAAGAGGCGTGATCGGATTATCGAAAGTTGGTATTATTGGACAGCACCAACCGAGGCGATCGACGAAATTGTTTTCGAAACTCTCGATAAACAACATTTCGGAGAAATGGATACAATCTCTCTCTCTCTCTCTCTCTCTCCTCCCACTCTCCTGTTTCTCTATCTCTCTTTCATTCTCTTTCTCTCGGATTCACTTGCTTGCTTTTGTTTAACAACCTTGATCGAGTATACTCTTATCATACTTGGAAAATGTTGTTGGATACTCCTCGTGTATTATTATCGATTTATTAGAATAGAAAATTCAAAAGAAAAACAAATGGAAATATTCTATTACATTAGGTTAATAGCTTCTCTTTTCTTTTTTTTTTTGTTGCTTTCTTTCTATTTTTTAACAGTAAGAAAGAAAGAAAGAAAGAAAGAGAGAGAGAAAACTAATTTATGAAAATTAATTGAAAATAAATGAAAACTGAAATTAATGAAGGTAACATAAATTACAAATTTACTATCACCTAATTACTTTCAAAAGAATCACGATGTCTAAGAAAAATGCATCGATCAATTGTAAAAGAGAGAAAAAAAAGGGAAAGAGGAGAGAGAACAAATTCATAAAAACTAATTGATGATAGTAGCCAATGAAATGAAATAATTTCGGAATAACGCAGGTAACTAATTTATTGTATCTTTCGTTACTTCAAAGAATAACTTCTCTCACGAACAAATAACAACGAACAGAAAAAGACAATCGTGAAATAAATAAATAAATAAATAAATAAATTCACGTTAACTGATTTAAGCTAATTAACGATGCAATGTTCCTCAAAAATGCTTTGAAAAATCTTTCGGTGTCTGAACAAAGAATCGTTTTACACACGCGCGCGCGTGTGTTTATAAAAAGATGGGGAGAAAAAATAGAAAAAATAAGTAAATCGTCGCCCCCGTGAGAATTATTCTTAAAATAAAAAGGACATAGTATTAAAAAAAAAACCACAGCCATCGTAAATAAGAATCGATTAATCGTTACGTGCGCATCGACGCACGCTTCGTTTACGAATGAAATTATCCCTCTATTCGAGGTGAGTAAGCGTATTAAGCTGACGTCAAAGGTCGTTCGAAATAATCCGGCTGAAGGAAGCGGCATCGTTATGATCGATTCCTGACACGCCATTATAGTCGTGTTTGTAGCCGATCAATCGATAATCCTCTGTTGATTAGCCACCACCTTCCCGTTTACACGTTCGTTCTCTCTCTCTCTCTCTCTCTCTCTCTCTCTCTCTCTCTCTCTCTCTCTCTCTCTCTCTCTCTCTCTCTCTCTCTCTCTCTCTCTCTCTCTCTCATATATATGCCTCGGTCGTCTTACAACACGCCTAACAACACCATGGATTTATCCCAACGATTTAGGATTCAATTTTAAATCCGATTTAAATAACAGAGAACGGAAACGAAATTGTTTTTGTACATGAAATAAAACCCGATCTGTTACCAAGCAAATATTAACAAAATTTTTATTGAATGGATAAAGATAGAACGTATGATGACGATTCATTTTTTTTCTTTCTTTGTTCTCTCTTTTTTTTTTTCTTTTTTTTTTTTCCTTTTTCTTTCTTAGTAATAAAGATGTATCCTTGTTGAAACTACGGGAAAAAAAAAGAAAGATTGGATTATAATCGAAATTAAATTTCGTATATAACTTTTTAGTCTAAGGGAAAAAAAAAATCTTTTTTTTATTTATATTATATAAAAAATAAATCTATTTAATCTACCAAGAAATGCGATTGATCAGAATTAATTTGTCTATAACAACAATTGTTTTCTCATATAATAACGAAGGAAAAAATCACAAAAAAAAAAAAAGGAGAAACTTAATAAATAATTTCTAACAAATCTATTCTCTAATTCTATGTAATCATGGATTATAGCAATAGATTTCATCTTGAATTTACTGAAAATATCGGTAGGAACATTATGAAGAGAGACAGATAAGTTTGGAAAGACGTTAGTAATGGAATTCGGAAATTAGTCCACCGAAAGAAATTCCTCCTTTACTTTTCTCATCGTAATCCGTATAGATGCTGTAGAGAGCCCGTGCTACGAAAGCAACAACTAATGTTTGCTTTTCTTCCCAAAGGTTTCCGGTAGACCGTTTATGAGAGACTGAGAGAGAAAGATAGATAGTCGGAGTTTATATCCATCTCTCTCTCTCTCTCTCTCTCTCTCTTCGTCATCTCTTCAGAAAACTCGAAGATTTGTAGAACCGTGAATTACGAAAATGTGGAGGAAACGACGAGGACACGAAAATATTCTCGAAACGTTTCTTTAACATATTAAAATAACGAAAGTAACAAATTAAAAAAGAAAAAAGAGAAAGAGAGAATTGCGACCCGTATAATAAACTCAATATTTTCTAAATACTTCATAATACAATTTTTTTTTTATATCCCTGAATAGAAGTAAAATTAAAAATATTTTAATTAACAGGGATTTAGATATTTTTTGTTCCAAATTTTTTTTTTTTCTTTCTTCTTTTTCCGTTTCTTTTTTAAGTTAAACAAACGCTATTTACGAAGCACTTCTATATTAAATTCTATTCCGAAATTAGAATGAAAATCTTTTAGAGTACTTTCTTCTTTTTTTAGTTTTATTAATAATACGTCAACTTTTTTAATCAAGCCTGTGTGATACTAAGTAATTTTCACGTTACACCCCCCCCCACACACACACACATCAACTATAAATTATTAATTAACAAACGAACCAAGTTATTCTGAATTTTTCTTTTTAATACAGACAAATATATTTTTTAATAAATAAAAAAAAAAAAAAAACAGAAGAAGCTCAGATCGAAGAAGATAACCGAAGAAAGAAAGAAGAAACGAATATACATAAGTTAATGCAAACGTAAGCATTTTACAATATGTATATATTCATCCATCTATCCATCCATCCATCCATACATACATACATACATACGTTACGTCATGCTGTACGTATGTATATACGTACATAGGACACATACATACATACATACATACATACGTTTCTCTTTTTCCACGTAATGGTCGACGTGTCGGTGTAACGCGAAGCTTCGGAATACAAAGCGCAGCACGACACGGCAATACGAGAGGTCCGGTTGGCGTTATCGCGAACCTGCACTTGCAAAACAAGCTCTTGTACTCTGCGACCGGACGTCGTTTTCAAAGCGTCCTACTATAATGCGTATGTGTATGTATGTATATATATGGATGTATATCCGTACGTACGTGTTCATGTATGTAATATGTATGTATGTGTATGTATGTGTACGTATATATGTGCGCGCGCGTTTTAAAATATTTCGTGATTAGAACCATGTATGTACGTCGAGAGCACGTAAAAGACCGAATGAGGTGTGCACAATTTCTCTCTCTCTCTCTCTCTCTCTCTCTCTCTCTCTCTCTCTCTCTCTCTCTCTCTCTCTCTCTCTCTCTCTCTCTCTCTCTCTCTCTCTCTCTCTCTCTCTCTCTCTCTCTCTCTCTCTCTCTCTCTCTCTCTCTCTTATTTTTGTATATTTTTTTCTTCCTTTTTCTTTTCTCTTTCCTTTTTTTTTCGATTCATTTTTTCGGGACTCAAAGGGGACAACATTTTTATCGCTTTATATTATCACTAACATTGTTATGTTAAATGATTTTTTAACATATCTTCTCTCTCTGTGTGTGTGTTTGTGTGTGTGTGTGATATAGTAAAAATAAGTGGAAGTGTGTGTGAAATATTTAAATGATTTTTAATGTTATACTACGTTCATTGTTCGTTCATCGTAAATCCTAAAATTCTAATCAATCTAAATCGAAAATAATTCTAATTACAATGCTGTTTTTAATTTTCAATTTTGTAATTTTGTTTATTCTAATTTTCTAATCGTAAGGTAAGGAGAAAAAAACGTAGTAATTATCTTTTCGATATTGAAAATAAAACGATGAAAAAATAAGGAAGAGAACAGACGTAACTCACTTGAAGTTACAAAAAAAAAAAAAGGTGTTTGGATATTCTTCTGAAAAAAGTTAAATTCCTTAGAAAGAGAACTTGGACGATAATAAAGATACAGACAGACAGACGAACATACTGAGAGAGACAGAGGTGTGATAATTCTACGAGATATGTGTCGCACGTCTGGAAAGAATCCAGATCGGGATTCGTAGAATATAAATATGCAAGAGAACGTACTGACGTTGTGAAATTCGTGGCCGGCGTGGGTGCCGACGATTGGTCGGCATTTCTAAAAAAAAAAAGAAAGAAAGAAAGAAAAAGAAAAGAAAAGAAAAGAAAAAAAAATACGTCATCTTGAAGGAACTCGATCAATAGAAAGAAATAGATCCACGAAAATCTTCGATCGTGATTAAACGATCAATTTCAGGAAATTGAAAACTTCAGAGAGATCTTAGAAGAAGCATAATAAAATGTAGTCATTCAAAAATGATCTAAAGAAACAAATAAGATCCGCGCAAATTTTCGATCGTGATTCTACGTATACAATTTCAAGATAACAAACGTTCGTAGAAATCGGAAGATGTGAGATTAAAAGAAGTAATCTAAAGTGATCTAAGATGTGTGTGTGTGTGTGTGTGTATATATATATATAATGAGAGAAAAAAGAAAGAACAAAAAGAACCACAAGTATCTAAGATTATAGTATACAAAAACATCGCCTGAAACGATCTAAGATAAAAAAGAAAAATATATATATGTATGTATAGATCCACAAAACTTTTCAATCACAATAGAACGAAAAATTTTTACGAGAGAAAAAGTATATACATACATACATACATACATACATACATATATATATATATTAAAACTATGTAAATAAAGAACTCACGCAAAAATCGATGAATCATTACAGCTGAATTCAATCTCTTTCTAATCTTTTCAAAAAGTAAAGTGAAATGAAAAGAATAAAAAAGAAAAGAGAGAGAGAGAGAGAGAGAGAGAGAGAGAGAGAGAGAAATAGTACACAATTCTAGGACGATAAGATTCCGTCGACGACGGCGTCGTACTGAAAGCGTTAAAAAAGGGCTGACTCATTCGGTCCTTCTCTCTCGGTCGAACCCTTTCACAACCCTTTTCGACCAGCGCTCCGAGCACTCGAGTCGAAGGTTCCAACACACCATAATACTACACAACGTTCTTCGTATGATCGTAACGGCCGGTGTCAAGCGTGAAACGTGCCCTTCGCAAAGTGCTTCGCGTCGCCAAGGGAAAAACGTCGAAGGGCCAAAGAGCATCCTCTCCTCCTCTTTTCTCTCCTCCATCTCCATATCTCTACCTCCACCTCCATCACTTTCTCCTCCTCCTCTTCTTCCTCTTCCTCCTTGACTACCCTTGACAAGAGTGTGAGAAAGAGAGAGAGAGAGAGAGAGAGAGAGAGAGAAAGTAAAAAAAGTGAAGGAAAAAAGAATAATAAAAAATACAGCAAAAAAAATGGAGAGAGAGAGAGAGAGAGAGAGAGAGAGAGAGAGAGAGAGAAGATATTGATATTTCGACGTATACAAATCTCAACCTTTTGTACGATAGCTCCTCTCTCGTGCCGTTCGACGAGGAGGAGAACCGTTCGGGAACCTTCCTTCCTTTTAGCGAACACAGTGTTTCTCAACTTGTGTGACATTCCGATTCACAAAACCGGTTCACACCGCATCCTATGGAAATATGTAATAGCTAAGAGCGTCTAAAGAAACGATTCGTGATAAAAATTTGAAGTAATATTCGAGGATCGATTATTTCTTCTTAAAAATATCATCGTTAGCTAACTATTAATATTAATCGTTTCTAATTAAAATTCTTTTTCTTCTCCGCGTTTAGAAATTATCGATGATATCATGCGAGAGTTCTATAACGTTAATCGCAATATTATTAATGAAAGTATCAATTTTATTCGAACGATTACAACGATTTTTTCGTATTAGCTGATATCAGTATCGATTCATTCTTTTAACAAGGAAATAAAGTAAAACACACATATATATATACACACACACACACACACGTGTGTGTGTGCGACTTCAAAGCTTGGACGATTTTAAGAAATCTTATAAAAAGAAAAAGATATAGATAAACAAAATTGAAGGAAATAACGAAGACAGAAATTTTACTTGTGAGCCACCCTGTATATAACTTTATCTCTTACGTCATCCCACAATTGAGGAACGGGGATTAGATTGGCTAATCGGTCAGACAGAAAACACGTTGAGAAACATCCCTGCGTGTTAAGTCAAGTAACTACGATCATTTGAAACGTTATTTTTCATTCTCTGAAGTTTATAAGTCGACATTCCTCTTCGTTATCGCTATAAAGTTGGCACACCTCTAACGAATTCAACAAGTTTCGTCGACTTCCTTTCTAACCTACGGACATACCGTCGACGACCCTACTCCTACTCCTCCTCCTCTTCCTCCTCTCCTTTTTCTCCTCTTTTCCCTCCATCCTTCTACTCATTCTATCTCTGTTTCTCGCTCTTTTACACTCTCCTCTTACTGGTAGGATCAAAACCGGGTTAATGTCGATTCGACCGTTTCCAATGTCGCGGTTACGCGAAAACGAGCCTTACGTAAGAACGTCGTCGTCCAACGACATTGGAAAGTAATCGAACTGGTATTTATTATATATCGAACGTAAAACGATGAGAGTAAGAAAAAAAAAACACCTGATTTTTAAGAGGTCACATCGACCATCTTTTCTTTTCTTTTCTTTTTTGTAACGTGTGTGTGTTTATATATATATATATATATATATATATATATATATACTTTTTTTTTAATGCAACATTATTTACGCATTTCGATATATACTAACATTTGCGATATTATTGATATCCAATGTATATTTCCTATTTAATCTTTGTTCTTTAAAAAAGAATAGCAAAAAATAATAATAATTCTTCAAATTAACATCCAAGATAAATCACGGGAGAACCCGACGAATATAAATCATATGTACGCTTTTACATTTTTCTATTAACTATGTACCACCAAGGATCATATAAGATCAACTCCCATAAATCTTGCTTTCCAAAAATTTTCTTACTACCTAAAGCACACCCATATATAATATGTAACAACCAAGTCCAGATGAAAGAAAGAAAAGCAGAAGGAAAAAAGAGAAACAGAGAGAGAGGGGAGGGGAAACAAAAGAAAGAAGTACAGAAAGGAAGATGGATTCCACGAAAGGCGATGTTCGGCACGAAACGAAACGAAACGAAACGAAAGGCCTGCCGGCCGGCGGTTGCTCGTCCGAGTCCATGACAGCTTCGTGAACTGTGTTTACAAAAGAGTAAGAGAGAGAAAGAGAAAGAGTAAGAGAGAGAAAGAGAAAGAGAGAGAGAGAAGTAGCAGAGAGTGCTGAACAAAGCGTTGTACGTGTACCGACGAGAGTCGAGCCATGATGATGACGCGACTCCGCATCGTTACGCGTACACACACAACACACACGCATAGAAAAGAAACAGAAGAGACGCAGGAAGAAGAAAATAAAAGAAAGAGAGAAAGAAAAAGCGAATTTCTCGGAAACGTACTTTTCGGAAATTAGACGATTGGAAATCATATACGAAAGAGAAAAAGAAAGAGAAAAAAAACGAGAGAGAAAGCTTACCCTACCGGTCTTCTTTTTTTTCTTTTCCTTTTTCTTTCAATTAATTCAAGGACAAGCTCGTTCGTTTGACGCCATTTTTGTGAACTAGGACGACGACAAAGACGACGATGACGACGACGACGACGTCGATAAAATACGCATTTTGTCCCGCGATTATTTCGTCAAATTACACAAGGTAAAATAGCGCGTATCGTATCTCCTCGTAAACGTTGTCCTTCGCGTGTTCAGATGCGAATGATATATACAGATACGTTGTGTGTGTATATATATAAATATCCCGTATATTAATATTTATAAAAACGATCGGAACAGGAATAATACACGAACGCACGACACACGAAGAACGTCTACGCAAACGAACGTTTCTTTATCGTTTGCCATCGGCGATCAAAAATCACGACTAAATACTAAATATATACATATATACATGTACATATATACATGTACATATATATATATATATCGTCAACTAACCTGTATCACTTATTATTATTATTATTATCATTATCATTATTATCGTTATGATTATTATTATTATGTATTATGCTCATTACGAAGAAGAATTTACGAAATTACGAATTTAAGACGAAGGATAAAATTATCGAGCGTTTTTTCTCTCCAACGGAAGAAATAATATTCAATTCTCGTTAAAAGTTTTTCAATCGATCGTACGATCAACGTAGTATCCGGGAATAGCCACCATGATAAAATGGACACCCCTGAACGTATCGCGAAGTCGTTAACCGTCTTCGTGACACGCGTCGCTTACGGACGAGAGACGCGAAATAAATATCGATGGCTTCTCTCTCTCTCTCTCTCTTTGTCTCTTTCACTCTCTCTTTCTCACTCACTCTCTTTCCTATAAGAGAGAATATCGGTCTGTGACCGTCCAAACGAACGAAACGAATATTTCTTAGAAATAACACGCATACACGTACACGCAAGAAAATATATACGTGTACTATATAAACACAGAGAATATAAACTAAATATAAAAAGTCACCGCTGACTGATCTTCCCATACAAATTTATCTCGAACTTTTTAACCTATATGAAAAAAAAAGAAAAAAAAAAGAAAATAATAATAAAGGAAGAAAAACTTATTCGGCGTGAAAAGTTTCCACGCATAGAAATATATACATATACATATACATATACATGTGCATAGGACCTACATGCTCATAATAATATATTATAGGTTACGACGTAATACTAATAGTAAAATAGTAGTAGTAGTAGTAGTAGTAGTAATAGTAGTAGTAGTAATAGAAGATTCAATAGACATCCGTTCTTATAAAATACGCATTATAGGTTATGAACGTATATAGCAGTGGTAGTAATCGTGGTAGTAGTAATACTACCTATATATCCTACATGTCCACATTTATAAAATACACATTATAGGTTATGAATGTATGAAGTCCTAGGTAGTAGTATTACTAATAATAATAGTAGTAGTAGTAATAGTGGTGGAGTAGTAGATTCAAACGGTCGAGGGTCGAATTTCTCGGTCGAAGAGGTAACGCTTAGTCCGAGAAGAAGCATCGTCGAGTTCTAAAGAAAGGAGGATGGAGAGGGGACGGAGAGAGAAGAGTAAGGAGAGAAGGAGTAAGGAATGTCGGCAGGTAGAAAAAGATAGAAAGAGAAGGAGCAAGGATCTAGCTCGGTCTTCGTCTCGATTCGAAGGGCACGCGAGACGTGTTTCGTCGGCGGACATGCGCCCTCTATCTTCTCTCCACAAGTCCGTATAGAGAAACGTGCAGGGTTTTGGGTTTTTCGAAGCGACCGGGCAACGGGCGTGCGCGCGCCTCGCAAAAACATAAAACGAAAAGGAGTGAAGAGCAGAGAATGGTTCGACGAAAGAAAAGAAGTAGAAGGAGAAGAAGACGGAGACGACGTTTACTCGTCGTCCTCGAGGCGCTCGATCCGCAAGGGCCCTCGAGCAACGCTACGTGTCTCGTGGCCGTGTGAGAAGTAGATAGTGTGGTACACATTATTACATATACGTACGTACATACGTGTACTCACGATCGTTTCTTTTATATAAATATATATACGTAAATGTATGTATATGATATGCGTATATGACGCATATTATTATTATTGTTATTATTATTTGATATAGTATACTGACCGTGACAACGGTAGGACGATGATCACTGGCGAAGTACGTCGTTTTGAAACCGGCTGGCTTAGTTTTCAAACGAAGAAAAAAAGACGTATATCCCAAAAAAAGTTTATATATCTTTCTCTCCCTTTCTTTCCTTTATTTCTTCCTCTTCGCCGCTTTTATTCCTTTTTCTTCTTCTTACGGGGGTGATCTCTCTCTCTTCTATTTCTTCTTTTTATTATTATTACTATTATTATTATTATTATTCTTTCCACAGGGCACAAAAATCTTTCGATGAAAAAAAAATGCACAGATAGAATGATAGATGTACGGATAGATAGATAGATAGAGAGATAGAGAGAGATAGACAGATAGACAGAGATTACTGATAATCAGAAATAAAAATGCACTCGCGTTTAGAGAGAGAAAGAGAGAGAGAGAAAGAAAAGGAAGAAAAAAAAAACAACAAAAAAAGGAAAAGCAAAGATAATCTTCGAGAAAGTAGAAATTCGATGATGATAATATAATATTTCTTTCTTTTTCCTCCCCCACACAGCACACACACACAGCACGCACGCACGCACGCACGCACGGCACCACCACCAGTGGTTTTACGGTGTAACACGCGAGAGACGCGAAGTACGATTCGAATCGATGCCGTGAACAAACAACGTCAGGCTGTTTCCTCGATGACGCGTTCTTGTCTCGTGCTGGTACTCTCTGTCGTAGTGTATTTGTGTAGTAGTAATAGATAGGTAGTGTAGTGTGTAGTAATGTAGTAGTAGTAGTAGTACATTAGTATTAGTATTAGTAGTATGGTAGTGGTAATAGCGATCGTCAGTTGGTGCGTCGCTTGTTCACGGCAGAGAGAGAGAGAGAGAGAGAGAGAGAGAGAGAGAGAGAGAGAGAGAG
>NC_057696.1:2597761-2603083 GCF_014466175.1 Vespula pensylvanica
GAGATAGATAGAGAAAGCGGGATAACACGAGAACGACGAACGGCAATTTGGAGGTTAGGAACACGCTGCTGCTGCTGCTGCTGTTGCCGTTGTGGCTGCTTGCTACTGACAACGGTTACAACTACGACTACAACGATAACTACGTTAATGACGATGACGATGACGATGACGACGATTGCAAGGAACGTGCGTCGCGCTTAAGTGCTCCTTGATCTCAACAAAGAGTGAGAGAGGGAAAGAGAGAAAAGAAAAAAAGAATAGCGTAACACTACAAAGATAAAGACAAGACGAAGATGAAGATGAAGACGACGATGATGACGATGACGACGACGACGACGACGACGACGACGACGACGACGAGAGCTTTCCTTCTCTTTTCTTCCTGTCCTTGTCGCCTTGATTCCCACACTACGGCTACGTCTACGCTACGTTCGAAGCTCCTTCGTGACTTCGCGCGCGCACGAGACGGACGAGCAGGAGCGTGTCGAAGGTTTGGTGACGAGGTGGGTAGAGGAGTAGGGGGAGTAGGAGAAAGAGGATGTAGAAGAGGAGGAGAAGGAGGAGGGAGGCAGGCAAGCAAGCAAGCAAGCAGACTCGCGAGAGAGAGAAAGAGAGAGAGAGAGAGAGAGAGAGAGAGAGAGAGAGAGAAAGAGGAGGGACAAGGAGGGAGAGGTGTACGCGATCGCGAACGTCACTGCGTGCGTTGAAAAGACGCGGGAGAAGTTTCGTAGTGTTATATTCTGACGAAAAGGATAAAAAGAAGAAGAAATAATAAAAAAAAAAAGAAATTAACGAAGAAAATTCGCGTAGTGAAGCGTGCGTGTACGCGCATGTGTGTGTGTGTGTGCGCGCGCGTAGGGTAGGCAGAGGGTGGTGGGGGGTTTCGTAGGCG
Source organism: Vespula pensylvanica (assembly GCF_014466175.1). Taxonomy (NCBI): domain Eukaryota; kingdom Metazoa; phylum Arthropoda; class Insecta; order Hymenoptera; family Vespidae; genus Vespula; species Vespula pensylvanica. The sequence continues at coordinate 2,598,654 of NC_057696.1, forward strand.
CGTACACAAAGAAAAGATCACCCCACCTTTTCTTCTTTTTTTTTGCTTCTTCACTTTTCTTCACTTCTCTTCTCTTTTCTTTCTAAACGTGTTTTTTCTACACAAAAGGGACGATGATCGTCACCGCACAGAACGAAATATATAACGCACTCGATAATAAGGAAGATAAAACTCCGTTTTTCTTTCTTTCTTTTTTTCTCTCTCTCTCTCTCTCTCTCTCTCTCGTGTGGTCCTTTTCTTCGAAGTTTGTAACGGACGAACGACGAACGAACGAACGAACGAATGAACGTACGAACGACGAACGAACGAACGAACGACGAACAAACGGCAACAACGTGTAACTTCGTAGAAAAAGAGAGAAAAAAGGAAAGAAGAGAACGAACGAAAGAAAGAAAGAAAGAAAGAAAGAAAGGAAAGACGAAAGAAAGAAAGAAAGAGACACACGCACCACGAGAGAACACACGAGTCGCGCGCGGCACGCCGAGGAGAAGACGCTGAGAGGGAAGAGAACGAACGAGTGAGAAGGACAGAGAGGAGGGATAACCGACGCCGTGTAACAGGGAAGAGAATGGGAGAGGGAGAGGGGGTTGGCTGGCAGCGTGGCTCGCTAGCGTTCGGTAACGCTCGGTTATACTCGGCTATCGTTAGTCGACTGGGAGGGAGAGAGTACCGGCGGCGTGGAAACGTCGTGACGGCGCCGTTGCCGGTGTGTTACCTAGTGGTGGGGAGGGGAGCCGTAGAGGGGAGCAGCCGGCAACAGCCGACTCGAGTCCGCTCTTCTTCGTCGTTCGTTCTCTCTTTCTCTCTCTCTCTCTCTCTCTCTCTCTCTTTCTTTTTTCTTCCTCGCTCCTGCTCGCACCGTTCTTCCTTTTCACGACGATACATCCTTACACGTTTATACGTACGTGTGTGTACACGAATATATACACGTATGTATGTGTAATGTGTGTGTATATGTATGGTTTTGTGTGTGAGTCGTGCTGGTAAACCGTATCGGCACACGGCGCGCAAAACGTACGATTCAACTTCGCATGTATATATATATATATATGTATGTACGTACGTGTGGATGGATGTATGTATGTATGATCGCGCGTGTACAGGGTGATACTAAAGAAGGAATATACAGAGAGAGAGAGAGAGAGAGTACTATGACAGGCCTAAAGGAAATAGTTTATAGCTTATGAAAGAATAGATGGGACGTGCCTGTGAAATCAATTACCAAGCGATTCTTTACCTTTTCTATGTGTTATAACACGGATTCTTATTTCGATGCGTGGTTATGTGTGTATGAATTGTGTATCGACGCCATCTTCCGTCGGTACGTTAATTATGCAGTCTCTAACGGACGCTTGCACGTATGTATGTGTGTTATGTATGTATGATGTAGAACCTAACCTATACATATAGGAATAGTCGTCATCGTCGTCGCTTTGTCGTTGGTTGTACAAACGTAATCGCAGATTTTTACCTTTCTTCGTGGTTTCTTCTAACGTTTATACATACATACGTACGCATATATATATATATATATATATATATATATATATATATATACGTATACGTAAAATATTCCTTGGCACGTACTTGGAATTGCAAATAAATCAGAAATCATAAAAATTGCAGATATACACCAGCGGTGGTCCCGCATTTTCCACAGCCGAAATAGATATTACGAGCAACGCGGAAGAAGAAGAAATAGTAGTAATAGTAGTAGTAGACTAGGACTAGTCGCAGCAGCAATAATAATAGTAGTAGTAGTAGAAATATAAGCTACCTCAGTCCAAACGAAGAGAATGTAAATTTTTCGCCTTTACCGTTGATATATCGGCTTGCTTCATTTCCCTCGCGTTTCCACAAGAAGATTCCCGAATTCTTTTAGCAATGATACGTTCTCTCTTTCTCTTTCTTTTTTCTGTCGCTTCCTCTCTTCTTTATCTCACTATTATGAATTTTTTTATATCCTAGTATTTTGATGTTTATTTTCACATTTAATTCGCGACAGTATTTTCTACGTGCCATGAGGCTACATAAATGCTACGAAATAGTTTACGTATGTGTATATATATATAATATATATATATAGTTTACGATATAGTTTATGTATGTATGTTGTATGTCACACATGGTTCGTAGATGTAAAGATGTATATGTATGTATATATATATATATATATATATATATATCACGTATATATGAACAACTCGAAAAGAGAAACATTAGCTTTAGTATATAATTTAGCTCGGCTGGTGTAGCGTATGATAAGTTACATTATGGAAAATGTTGTTTCGAAGGAAAGAGAGAGGGAGAGAGAGAAAAGAAAAAGGAATTAATAAAATAAATGGGAAAGGACATTGGCGGTATCGCCAATACGTATATTCTCTCTTAAAATAAGTATTACGATGAAATAAGAATGACGTAGGATATTGTATGTATGTATGTATGGATATTGTATATATGTGTATATATATGTATGTACTTCCACGAAGTAAAAATCATTTTCATGATATTGTATTAGATTGAAAATTACATTCACGTTTAATCGAATGAAAGCAACCGGAAACGTTTTATATATTTAATATATATATATATTTTTTGCGATGAAAAAAGTATAGTTATTATTCCAAATCGTATAGATATATAATTTTTATTGGTGTAATATAATGATTTATATATTTATACATATGTGTGTATATATATATATTATATATCGTTCGTTATATTATTAATTAATCGTCAACTCTGTCAGTTAAAATAAATCTCTATCTATGTATATAAATTATAATCACGACCTACCAGAGAGAAGTTTCATTAAAACTTGCTTCCGAAGCTTTAGTCTCGTTACTATTTCATTACATGCTATTTATATTCCATGTACATACATATATATATACACGCACACATACATAAATATGGACGTATATATATATATAAATGTATATATATATAATATGTAAGTGTATATACATATATATATATGTATGAACATATCAAACAACGTGCGTCGTGTCTCGTTAATACTCGTTTGTTTATTCATTCGTGTCTAATTGAAAATGAATATAAAACATGTAAAAAAAAGAAAAAAAAAATAGAAAAAGAGTAGAAAAAAAAAGAAAAAAACAACAAATAAAACAGAGATTGAAACGAAGCGATTATCTGTCGATTTATGTTTTACGAATCAAAACAAAACAAAACAAAACAAAAAATAAAACAAAACAAAACCAAATAAAACAAAACGAAAAGAAATGTAAATAGAAATAAATTAGTTTGATCGATAATACTACATATAAACCAGAGATGCTCAAACAATAATAATTTTTACGGGAGATACACGCAAATATTCGTGGTATGCGAACCACTGTTTTTATAGGCGGCAGCCATATTGTTATCTTTCATTCGATGACGAATAAATTCGTAAAGATATTCGACGGTTAAATTCGTATGCAAAAAAGAGAGAGAGGAAATGAGAGAATGAGAGAATGAGAGAGAGAGAGAGAGAGAGAGAGAGAGAGAGAGAGAGAGAGAAGGAGTGAAATAGAAAGAGAAAGAAAGAAAGAAAGAAAGTAAAGAGAGACACCCGGTATAAGGAGACGCGTAGACGGTCGCATGGTCGAAAAGAATTGGTGAGAGGAAGAGAGAATAAAAAGGAGAAAAAAGACAGAAAGAGAGAGAAAAAGAGAGACAGACGAAAAGATGCGTGTGTGAGAGAGAAAGAAACGAAAAGATGCTCGCATATATATTGAGAGAGAAACAGAGATAGAGACAGAGAGAGAGAGAGAGAGAGAGAGAGAAAGTACTCAGCGAAAAGGCGATGCTACCAGTAGCGGCATCAGCGTATGTGTCAAGGGAAGGGGAAAGGAATGAAAGACAAGGTGGGGGAGGGGTTGGGAAACGACGAACGAAGGAAGAACGAAAGAGACCTTGCACGGTTCTCAATCTATCTCTATCTCTTTCTCTTTCTCTCTGTTTCTCTTTCTCACTCTCCGACGAAGTCTCGCACGTAGAAAACGATGCTTTGTGTGTTGGTGGGCAGGCGGCAGTTACTGAGAAAGAGAGAAAGAGAGGGAGAGTAATACAAGAGTTTCTAAAGAAGGAGAAGAGAAAGAGAGAGAGAGGCGTGTCACGCACCTTGCTTCTTTTTTTTTACAATCGAAGACGCGCCACCGAACTTTCGAACGTTCTCGAATTTTCATTATTTCCCGCGCTTTTTCTTTTTTTTTTTTTACCACTCCCTCTTTTTTTTTCTTTTTTTTCTCCCTTTATATCTATAAGTACCAACGTAGAGAAGAAAAGAGAAGAGAAGGGAAGAATGGGACCGTGTAGTTCGTTTTTTCTCGTTTTACATTATTGGTTCTGAATACGTGCGAAGATATGTAATAGAGAACGTTTTCGAACCTACGTACGGATTTGAAGTGGAGAAGAGAGAGAGA
>NC_057696.1:2603093-2603361 GCF_014466175.1 Vespula pensylvanica
GAGAGATAGAGAGACAGACAGATAGAACGAGATAGAGAGAAGTAGAATGAGGTCGACGCATTCGCAATTCGTGCGCCCTGCGGCTCGAACGCAAGCCAGCAGGATCGTATATGCCTCTTGCATTCGTGATGTCCCAGCGGAATACGAGCACCGTGCCTCCGAGGAGCAACGCCGTTCATGGAAATACGGAGAAAGAGGAATAGAGGGAGGGGAGAAAGACGGAAAGAGGGGGAGGGGAGGGAGAGGGAGAGAGAGAGAGAGAGGAGGG
>NC_057696.1:2603461-2608461 GCF_014466175.1 Vespula pensylvanica
AGACGGAAAGAGGGGGAGGGGAGGGAGAGGGAGAGAGAGAGAGAGAGGAGGGGTTTCAAGGCTGCGCTTGAAAAATGTACACTCCTAGAAGGGAAGGGAAGGGAAGGGAAGGGATCAAGCTCTTCCCTCATGGGACAAGATCTGATCGTTACTTTACCCCGCCGACGAACTCCCTCCCTCTCTTTCTCTCTCTTTCTATCTATCTATCTATTCATCTCTATCTCTCTTCTTCTTCTTTTTCTCTTTCTCCCTTCCCTCGACCGGAAAAGAATTTAACAATCCGCTTGTTATTTTTGACCCAATTCAATCTATGCCTACCTCGAAGCTTAAAGAAAATCGTATCGACGACCGTGAAAAAGAAAGGAAGATAGAAAAAAAAAGAGAAAGAAAGAAAGGAAGGAACGGAGGATGGAAGAAATTTTCAAAGATGGCGTCGATATCGAAACGCGCGAAAAAGACAGAGAGAGAGAGATATATATAGAGAGAGAAAGAAAAACAGAAGGAAGATGGCGATGTATGTAAAAATGCGTATGTATAAATATGCGTGTAAAAAGTATGTATGATGCGTGTAAAAAAAAGAAAAAAAAAACAGAAAAAAGAAAGAAAGAAAGAAAAGCTAGAAAAACGTAATACCTTATCGTGAGAGATTTTCTCACTTTCCGCAAGATTTCTCGGTCGCATTTCAAGAAGGATACATAGCACGACAGCCATATCTCAAGCACGGCGGGAACGCTAAACGGCCGCTTTCAACGTGCGAATTAAGATTAATCGCGCAAAAGAAGCCCACACACCACAGCCCACACAAACGCACGCATACATACGTACACGCGCATGTACACACATAATGCACACGTATATATACACGCATACGCGAAGAGTTTGACCGAAGAAAATCTGTCTTCTGGACGAACGTAAAGTCATGGAAAGAAGACTTATGATTCGGCGAGAAACGTTGGCTGCAGCGGCTAGGCCCTTTCTCATTGGTCGATTATCTTTCTTTCTCTCTCTTTCTATTCTTCTTCTTTTTGTTCGTTATTTTTCTACAACCAAGTTTTACGCGAAATTCGATATCAAAATTCTTCGGGCCTGAGACACTACGTTGTTTTGATTTTCTTGCGATGATTCACGTATCAAACAAAATTTTCACGGTTACATGAAATTCGTCGAAGAGAAAAAGGTAGAAAAGAATAAAAAAGAGAAAAATAGTTCCATATACTCGGACAGTAACAAAAGAAAAAAAAAGAAAAACGTTATCTTTTTAACGTAATTTCTGGCGACGTCACTAGATGTCACCCAACGTATCGGCCGACTACGATATAGTCATAACAATGTGGCGACTCGTAGCGACTGATTTCTAAGTACGAAAAGTACGGGACCATTACGAAAGTAGATTAGAAAAATCTTATTGTCATTTTTTCGATGTAATTAAACGAGAAGATTAATTTTTCTAACGTTTCTCTACTGGACGTTTCCTCACGAAAGAAAATAACGTTCGTTTCAGTGGATCCCTCTGTGTTTAATTTAACGATGTCGAAAACGTGTAAAAATTTATACAATTTCTCTCTCTGCCTTTCTATTCTTTATATATTTTCAAAAAGTAAGAAGTAGAAAAGAAAGGGTTAACAAAAAAGAAAAGAAAAGAAAAGAAAAGAAGAGAAGAGAAGAGAAGAAAAGAAAAAAGAAAGAGCAAAGATTTAAAAATCGCTTCGATAATTTCTCGAGCATTCATTCGAAATTATTCTTGTATTTCTACGTTTCTCGTTTCGTCTCGTTTCGATCTAACCTCAAAACTTGCAACGACGCAGCAATCTTATTAAAAAGACCGAAAGCCGCTAGTGGAAGTAAACGAAAATACGAACGAGAGATAGAGATAGAGATAGAGATAGAGAGAGAGAGAGAGAGAAAGAGAAGCAGGAGGATGAGAGGAGGGAGGGAGGTAGATAGGGGGAAGCCAAGAGTGAAGTTTTCGAATTAAATTTGCAAGAGAAACAACGTTACGTTCGCGGAGAAGCGGAGAAATCAACAATTGTTGAAGTACCTCTAGAAATTTTCTCTTCTTTCTCTCTCTCTCTCTCTTTCTCTCTTTTTATCTATCTTTCTATCTCTTTCTCTCTCATTTATTCCTTCGATCGTTTCTTCCTCTTTCGACGAAAACTTGACATCCTCGATGCAATGGCGGTAACAACGACAACGACGACGACGACGACGACGACGACGACGATGAAAATTCCGGAACAACGAGAGAACGTCTGCCGACCTTTACCTTTTCGAAATATTCGCCTTGCTTTACGGAAATATTCTTATCATGGGGAAATGACATTGACAGGTTCGAAAGTAACTCATGGCTTTGCATCTCGGATGAATTAGAAAAGTAAAAAATAATACAAACGAAAATAATAACAACGATTCTGCATTGCGTTAAAACGAAGAAATATTTGTGAAAAAATGTTTCTCTTTTTAAAAGAAAAAAAAAAGAAAAAGGAAAATGATAATGATAATAACAAAGACAAAAATAAAAATAAGAATAATTCTCACGGATGTTAAATAAAAATGTATATGTACGTATATGTTGGCATGAAAAGATAATTCCCTATAAATACGCGTATATACATTTTAGTCTTGTTAATCCTCTATATTCTTATCATGATGAAATAACATCGAGAAGAACCATACTTTTTTGTATATTTTCGTATCTCGAATGAATGAATGAAAAAAACGAAGCAAAACGAAAAGAGAATACAAAAAAAAAAGAAAAGAAGAATCGAACGAGTTAATAAACGATGCAACGTAAGTAAATGTCTACGTAATAGCACAAAGAATATTTACAAAATTTATTCGCGAACAATTACGTATACAATAGCCGGATATCAAGTATATATGCACACGATCGAAGGATAGGAAATTCCTATCGGCAGTTTCGACAAAGGGAAAGGAATCCTTGGTAAGATCGTAACGGTTGGATAAACAGTTTCTTTCTTTCTGATCCGATAAACGTTGGATTTGAAAGTGGTACTTTTAAGGAAAAGGAAAAAAAACTAGAAGAGAAAAAAAAGTCAGAAAGAGAAAACCACTCACATATACATGCGCAAACACACAGACGTGCTCGAAGAAGAAGAAGAAGAAGAAGAAGATAGAAGAAAAAGAAAAAAGAAAGAAAACAAAAAAGAAAAAAAAAAAACACTGGAAAGAACGGAAATTTGTAGAAAGTAAAAAAGGACAAACCTACCGGAAGTAACGTCAATATCCTTGTCGAGAACAACGTCGAAGGGGAGTGAGGGTGTTTCCATCTAAGATTTGACAAGATTGCAAAGCCAAGAAACGAACGAACGAACGAACGAAAGATGACGAAAAGATGAGAAGGAGAAGGTAGAGGAGGAGAAGAAGGAGGAGGAATAGGAAGAGATGCAAAAGGAGGAGAGGAAGGAAGTATGAGTGGGTGGTTGGGTGGATAGATGGGTGGAGGGTGCAGGTAACGGGGGAAGAAGGATTCCTTGGATGTTCGAGTTGTCCCGAAAATGGAAAGCGCCAGAGCGCTTCGTCGTAGCTTGACATCTACTGTCATGAGTTTGACAACGAGATAAGAAAGCCTCGTGCCTGCCTGCTTGCTCGCTTGTTTGCTTGCTTGCTTGCTTGCCTGCTTGCTCGCTCGCTTACTCGCTCGTTTTCTTGCTTGCTTGCTTGCTTGCTTGCTTGCTTGCTTGCTTGCTTGCCTGCCTGCCTGCCTGCCTGCCTGCCTTGGGGTTGCTACTGTTCCTAAACTACAACGATATTCCCTAGAGATAACGTTAGCCGAGTATTGCGGACGTTTTCATTGGGAGATATCGTACTGTGTGGATGTAAATTCGCTATTCGACCATACGTGTTCCACAAAGGATAAAGAAGAAATCCGGCAATACGATATATATTACAGGAAATCCTTACGAAAGTTATACATATTACTATACTACACTATATTCCCGACGATAAAGATGCAGGAGCTAGGACTGTATGTATATATATATATATATATATATATATATATATTTATTTATTTATTTTTCTTTTCTTTTCAACTAACTATTTACATAATTTATCTATCTATCTATCTATCTATCTATCTATCTATCTATATGTGTGTGTGTGTGTATGTATATATATATAGATATATATACAATGAGTCAATAAATTATTGACTCAGAGTCGAGAATCTGATAGAGACGAGTAATGCAATAATGAAAGGATGAATTACTTTTTATCAGCTTTTTTTTTAATTTAAAAATATATATCCGGTTTAGAATAGAATGTAATAAAAATTATTAATCATTATAAAGGAAACGACAGAATTGACGATCGAGCGTAAAATTTTTAAACGGCGTGCATTTTAAAGGAATTCGTTGGACACGTTCAATAATTTTTTGACGTGACAATAAATATTTACGGAATCTTTCCTACACGATCAAATAACACAATCCTGTATAAATGATAAATCCTTCGTAAAACTTCGTAGTACGAGATTTGATAGATAAAAAAAAAAATAGAAGAAGAAAATGATGAAAAAGAGAAAGAAAAAAAAGGATGATCTACTTTCTTTTTCTATCTTCTTTACTCATACCATCTTCTTCGCGATCTTCTTCAAAATCCCTCTATCCCTTTCTATCTCTTACTTTTTACCGGTATAGATAGATAGATAAAAAGAAAGAAAGAAAAATACATTTAAATCGCAGCTGAACTTGCGACCCCTTAAATACCCCACCAATGCGATATCCTCCATCCTACTCGCCACGAATTTTCTTTCGAGTGCTTTACCTCACGTAGCTTTGGTGGTGGTAGCTTTTCGAGTGAGAAAGAATAAAAAAAAAAAAAAAAAGAAAAAGAGGGATAGGGGAGCGACAAGAACGCGAGAGGTAGGGTTATCGTTAGCTAGATGGAGAAACATAGATTCGTCGCATCCCTTCTCTCCTCTTCGTTCCTTTTTTTTTCTTTTTTCTTATTCTCTTCCTCCTCCTCCTCCTCCTCCTCCT
>NC_057696.1:2610961-2626406 GCF_014466175.1 Vespula pensylvanica
AGTGTTATAATTGTTTATACGTATTATACTTCTATAAATATCACAAAGTGTTCGCGGAATTCGTTTCGTAGTTGTATACATAAAACGCTTAACGGCTATGGTTCGAAGAATATCAGAATATGACCGTTTTCGTGAGTTTCATGGAAACGCGCTGTTCTCGATGATATTTACGAGGCCACATGATACTACGTTAAATCTCTTAACGGAGATTCGAGCATACTACCATGGCGAACAACGGTCGAAGCGAATCGCCAGGGACCTAGGGTATTTCGTGAACGATGTATTTTAATGCTCGCTTAGACGTTTATGATCCTTAGCAATGTCCTATCACGAGACATACTCGTGATGTTCCTCTCATTCTTTATTAACCTCGCCAACCTCGTTTACTCCTCATCACCTTCCTACCAATAACGTTACCCTACATTTAAACACGTTAGAAACAAAATTTCTCTTGTTTGAAATTCACTTAAGAGTTTGATTATTTTTAAACATCGTTTACAAAACGATAACTAATCGTTATCATTATAGAATCATAGCGATTTGTACGCATGAAATATACAAATAGATAGTTATCATTTGAAAGATGTTGGAGAGTTGTTTCTTCGAATTTTGCTATAATATTATTATATATTAATCTATCGACGAGTGATTTAATTCTATTCCACGACATATAAGTAAGATTTATTGCGATAATTGATCAGGAAATATTATCTAATTAACGTTCTCATAGCTTATTATAAAACAATAAATAACTTTTCATCGGAATAAATTTGCCTTCATTGATATTCTTCTATCGATACAACATCGATAATAATAATAATTTCATTTCCATTTATTTCCACAAATCACGCATACGATGATCATAAATTCTAAAATTTTACGAAAAATTAACGTAAAAAAATTAATGTGGAAAAAAAAAAAGGGAAACAGAAAGAAATAAAGAGAAGATAAATCCATTGCTGATAGAAAAGTAGATAATAGAAAATAAAATCAAAACAGAAAAAAAGAAATAATAATAACGATAACAATAAAAATAATAATAATACTAAAAACATATTTCATTGAAAGGACCTGTTTCTTGTAACATTTTACGGAACTAGACGTGCAAAAATGGTCCCACAGGAACAACCCCATGGACGATTGGAAAACATATCGAGATTCTATACCTATACTATTCCCCTTTCCTCTCAACCTACCCTCATCCTTTTACCCTTCATTTTATCTCTCTCTCTCTTTCTCTCTCTCTCTCTCTCTCTCCCTATATATATATATATGCATCTTTTTTTCTATATCTATCTCTATCTGTCTATATCTATCTCTATCTATCTATCTATCCGTCTATGTATCTCTCTCTTTCTGTTTTGCGCACGCGCATCTGCGTATACCCTTTGGCCGCATGTTTATTCAACGCATGCCCGTTCATTACCCACACGACAATATTGGTTGATGGGAATTGCTTGTACCCCGTGATACGCACGATTAGATATGCGGGCTCTTGCTAGTGTTTGGCTGATGTCTGTGTATGTGTGATCCTGAGCGTGAGTTTGTGCGCTTATTTCCGCATCTGCGCTATTCCACTTTCCTGTCCATCATAGTTCGTTTCTAAAATTTATATGTTTGTATATGACTGTAATGAGTAAAGAGAGAAATAGAGATAGATAGATAGATAGATAGATAGAGATAGATAGAGATAGATAAAGAGAAGGAGAGAGAAAGAGAGTGTATGGTTATTTCTCAGATTATACGAAAAATGAAACGATTTGATATTATTTTTCTAGATTTTGTTGTACGTATGACGACTGATTGTTGATTGATTTAATAGGAAAGTGAAAGTGACCTTTGTTGATCTTTAAATGTATCCGTTTTAGTCTATGATTTTTTTAAGATATAATGATAGCGTAATAGTTCAGTTCGTAATGAATCCAATTTACTTCAAAACTAGAATAATGTAGAATATAACGATGTTGTAATAGTAATTTTCTCTAATTTTTCAATGAACCTAATTTAGTCTAATATTATCTAGGATATAATGACGGTGTATAATAATGAATTTGTTGATTTTTAATATAATTTAATACGCTTTTGGATTTAAGTTGATTTTTATGATATTTATAGATTACACATAAGATTATTATTATTATTGTTATAAATTGTATATATGTATATTTGTTTTTTCTAAATCATTTTTTTAGATAATTAAATTCTCCATATAAATAAATTAATTAGAGAAATGTAACATGCTCGTATAATTGATGAAAAGTTTCATTCAATTAGAAACAATCTAAGAATACTTTTTTCTGATAAATATCTGAAATTTTCAATTTTCATTAAAGATAATCGAAATTCTCGTGGTTTATTATTATAAGATTGAATGTCATAAAGAGAAAAAGAGAAAAAGAGAGAAAAGTCGAACGCGTAATAAAAGAAATTTCGTTGATTTGGTTGCTCGATCATTATCATCGTGAGTCTTTGATCTCGATATGCTTCATAAGTAATAAAAATCGACCGAGAGTTTGATTATCAGAAAAGACGAGTGCGTGACTACGAACACTGTAAGTAGTAAATGGAAATTGAAATTGATTTTTTTTTCGGACTAGCTAAACCTAACCCTTCTAATCCTATCTCTATGTCTCTATCTCTCTATCTCTTTCGTTGACCCCTAAAAACAAAAAAAAATCCAAACAAAAAAAACGGAAAAGAAAAATGATTCATTACATCCAGCAGAAAAATTACGACGAGAAATAGGTCGATGCATGATTTCGATTAAGCGTTCATCATCGATTAACTTAATAAAATTAATCAGCATACTCTGATCGATCGCGAATTACGATTCTAATAATTACTAATCCGTACTAATCGATATGTCGATTGGTAACACATTACGATTTAAATTTTAAAGTACGTAGAGAATTAACTAATTCTATCTCTTTCTGTCTGTCTTCCTGTGACCTCTAAAGTAAGAAAGAAAACAAACAAGAAATAAAAGAATTATTTCTTTACATGGACTATAAAAATTACGACGAAAGGATAGCTAACGCTCTCGTGATCTCAATGAAGCGTTCACCCTTTACTAATTAATAAATTTAGCATACTCTGATGGATCACGAATTACGATTGTAATAATTACTAATCCGGGCTAATTGATTTGCCGATTGATAACAAATTACGACTGTAAACGAAATCCGCATGTCGAGATCGATTATTAGATTGCTCGACGACTTCTCTTGTTGCGTGGGTGGTACTACGTTTACAAGAGAGATAAAGAGAGGTAGAGAGAGAGAGAGAGAGAGAGAGAGAGAGAGAGAGAGAGAGAGGAGAGAGAGAGAGAGGAGAGAGAAACGTTACTCGTTGACGTTTAATGCTGCATTTCAAATGCAAATACATAATGCGCGATGACATATTTGATGATAATTCGGCTTCTATTGCGGTACGACGCTAATTCACGAAAGGACATCGTTTCGACACATTTCCCGATAGCTGCGTTTAAACTGAGACACACATCAGTACCATCGGTATCGTCGATTATTATATCTTCTAAATATTTTTATTTTATTTTATTTTGTTGATAAAGAAGATCGATCTCCTTTCCTTTCTTTGTCTTTTTCGTTTCTAAACCTATTTTATTTTATTAAACCTACGATTACGAATCTAATAACGCATTAAATATTTAGAATCTAAATAAATCGCATTAATAATTATATATATGTATATATATATATATGTACGTATGTATAGAGATTGTTTCCATTTTTTCTAAATATTTTGTGTAATACGAAGTATGGCGAAGCATATCTAAAACGGACGCAACTTAAAATATTATCTAAATTATACGATGTACATACTTACGTTGTCTAGCAAATTATTTTCTATCGAAATTATTACGGAATATTTATTACTGCTATCTAATAAAAATATAAATCATGTTAATGATATGAAACATTATTATCTTTCGTAAATATAAAGGATAAGACATTTATGATACGTATATATTGTTAAAAACGATTTTCAAACCATATATGTAGCTTGCTGGACGAATTATCTTCTATCGAAATTATTTTTTATTATCGGCAGACGTTGTCGAGTGCAATCACGTTATTTTATTGAATAAACTTCAAATAAAACGAAGTAAATTAAATTAAATAATCTTGTTAATTATTACGTTTAAGATCAATAAAGTACGCTTTACTTTACCATTGATTTTATTTTCATTGAGTTTATATCCGTGCTTGTTAATGTTCGATTCGATGATTTCACGTAACATTTTTAATAATAATTAATTTAATCGAACGTGATTTTTCGATTGTTAATTATAAATTTTACCTTAGATTATATTATCTGATATATGTGTATACGTACTCATGGTTGATCCGATGGTTGTAAAAGCAGCGTATGGGTTGAGGGATATTAAAATAGATTGAAAAATGATTGATTTGTTTGCGGTGATGACGAAGAAGAAGACGACGACGACGACGACGACGACGACGACGACTTACTTGCTCAATGTCTCAAGAAGAACTGCCCTTGGCAAGTTAACAACATAGTATCTCATCTCACCTTTTGTCCTGAATCGTTCCAATACATACGTAGAAAACATATTCGTATCGATCGACCCTTCGTCCTCTTTGTTTCTTATTTCTTGTAAATTATTGTTAATATACAAACATGACTAATGTATGTGTGAAATACTTGGAAAAATGATAACAATGATTTCTCAATCTCTATCATTATCACCTCTAAGACATACATAACATATTCGTAACAATCGATCCTTCGTCCTCTCTACTTCTTAGAAATTTATTGTTGTTATATAAACAGTAGAGGTACCTATTATATAAACACGACACGTGCGAGATATAAGCAAAAATTTTACCTATGAGTCATCAGTCTCTTTCGTTATCACTTACACGTAGGTACGCACGTGGTTAGGTACGTATATATTTTTATTAATCGATTAAATCAAACGTAATTTATAATTTCAAGATTAAATCGTTTATGTTATAATTATCGTTATTATATTAAAACGACGTAATATGCGCGAGGCATAAGCAAACGTTTTAACTATGATTTTTCAATTTATTTCACATTATCACTTACACGCAAGTATGTACATATTTTCATGAATCGATTAAATCAAACATTTTCAATTTCGAGAACAAAATATATTTATATCATGCTACATAAATATATCAAACAAATACACGTTTAAACGATACCACCGAACAACGAAACGCATCGTCCGCTTTACGTTGATAATTAAAACTTTAGAAATAATAGAAATGTATTCGTCGTTAATTTTGTTTCATCGAAGATCGATCAAAACTGATTGCAAAAGAGGAAGAGGAAGAAGAACGAAAAAAGAAGAGGGGAAAGAGAAAAAAGAAACAGACAAAAACGTAAAAGAGACCAAAAGAAAAAAATTAATAAAAATATATATTTCGAGATTGCTAAGGGCTTTGAATAGACACACATTGTATCACGCATGTATATGCCTACATACATATATGCATAAACGCGAGTTAGACGTACTTCTCACGCGTTACGTCATATCCACATCGTTCAATGCAAATTTCACTGCACAAAACCCGGTCAACCGCGGCCACCCTGTATGCATACTACCTAACGGAGAACAACCAGTCATATATGTACGTACGTACATATGTGCGTATACATATGCGTGTATGTGTTCGTATGTGTGTGTGTGGTCTGAGCTACGTTCGCCATTGCAAGCATGATCGATTCTTCCGCACGAGGTGTTCTTTACGAAAAAGGTATTTCTCGATGCAAAGACACGCGAGTTTGATCCATCCTCTTTTTTTTTCTTCCCTTGCTATCCCTTTACTCTTCTACCTTTCTCACCAGCGACTACATTACGTTTTTCTTTTTCCTCTTGTTCTTCTTCTTTTTGTTTTTCTTCTTGTTCTTATTGTTCTTCTTCTTCTTCTTCTTCTTCCTCTCTAGTTAAAAGTCAGAAACGACTTTGGAAAATTCCGAAATCAAAAGTTCTCGCTATGGTAAAATATTTCAAACTTTCTCTATACACTTGCACATTGGTGAACACCACTTTCTGCTATGAATTTTACTTCGAGTTTGACTTTCGTCAAAACTCGACAATTTTTCTTATATTACGAATCGACTTTAATAAGTTATATAGATAAAACGTTCTATCACTCTATCTAGATCAAAGGTTTCGATCAATTTTTGGATAATATTTCATCGAATACGATTGATCGTTATGAATTGTTCTTAAGAATTATTATTAATATTATCATTACTCATTAATATAAATTCTTAAGAAGAAAGAACAAAGAGGGAGAAAGATTGCTATTATTATTAATATACAAAATCTTTTATCTTTCCTTTTTCTCTTTCATTATTTATCTATCCATTAATATATCTGTTCATCTTCTGATTAAATTATTTATTATTGAAACTTTTCTTTTATTTTCGCATATGACTAATAAAGCGGACGAACGATGTCAATTTTATATAACTAGTGTTACATATATAACATTCTAGCGTATAGTCTATTTTGATCGGCATTTAAGATTAGATCGAGTTAGTTGAGGAAAGTGGCAACGACGAGAGGAAGGAGGAGAAGAAAGAGAAGGAGAACGAGGAAGAGGAGGAGAAAGAGAAGTAGAAGGAGGACGAGGAGGAGAAGGAAGGACTCGTGGTGTTGTAGTAATAGAATGGTAAATACTTGATTAGCGTGTTAGTACACCCTAGTGACCGTTGCTCCAAGAGATAGAGAGAGAGAGGGAGAGAGAGAGAGAGAGAGAGCAAGATAGGTAGATTGATAAAAAAAGAGAAAAAGAGTGAGATAGATAGATAGATTGATAAAAAGAGAGAAGGAGAGAGGAAGAGAGAGAGAGAGAGAGAGAGAGAGAGAGAGAGAGTGAAATCATAGTCTGTTGTGAGTAAACGAAACGAAGAGGGCAAAGAGAAGTCAAGAGGCATTGGTTCTTTCTTTTGAAACGTTACGTCGTCCACTCACGTGTTCCTTTCAATCTTTTTTCCTCCTCCTTCTCTTCTGAACGATTCTCCTTCTTCAATAATGATCCATAGCTCGTAACAACAACAACAAAAAGAGAAAAAAGAAATCAGAGGAAAAGAGAGATAGAGATAGAGATAGAGATAGATAGATAGATAGAGAGGGAGAGAGAAAGAGAGAGATAGTCGATCGTTCTCTTCCATTATTACCTCTTCCTTTTCGCAAGGATAATGATACGGTCATTCTCAACGAATCGATCGAAAGCAACCTACTTCTCTCTCTCTCTCTCTCTCTCTCTCTCTCTCTCTCTCTGTCTTTCTCTTTCGATAGATCCTTCAACATCAGTTAGCGATGTTAATACCACTGATCGAAGTACCCTAGCAATGTCTATGGCTACCATCGTACGATCACATCCTCTCCTTGTTACGACGTATAGCGTACACAGACCTGTGCACACAACATACGAGACGCGTATACACACATAGATATACATGTTAGTGAGTTAATGGATATTACGATTCCCATTCGTGCCTTAGCCCTTTTACCTTCACCGAACGAATCCCACGTATCATCGATAGAGAGAGAGAGAGAGAGAGAGAGAGAGGGAGAGAGAGAGAGAGGGAGAGAGAGAGAGAGAGAGAGAAGGATAGGAAGAAAGTAAAAGAGAAAGGGAGTTAGCTCGAGATCGAATCCTTTACGAAAGAAAAAGAGAAAGTAAAAGAAAAGAAAAGAAAAAAAGAAAAAAAAGAAAAATAAAATAAAATCGTAGAAAATTAAAGGAAAAAGAAAAAAAAAAAGAAAGAGAGAAATATAAAAGGAAAATGGAAAAGAGGATAAAACCGAAGGTCGAATTTACACTTAACTTTCTTCATTCATCGTGAGTCGACAATTTTTCTCTCTTCTTTTCTTCCTTTCTTTCTTTCTTTTCGTTAAAAGTAAAACCTTTCAAGGGAAGACTTCTCTTTGAATCTTTTTCGAGTTCGGAAATCGGAGTCGATCGATTTTACTATTCACAGGATAAATAGAACGAAAGAGAGAGAGAAAGAGAGAGAGAGAGAGAGAGAGAGAGAGTTCGATATGGTTCGTGGGCGAACCGCGAAAACGAAATTCCCGCGGACAGGTTAATGGCAATATCATTATTGCAGACGGTCGTTATTCACTCTAACAAACTGTGGCCCACGATGCATTAATCTCCCGGGGCAATGCATCACCAGCAGCGCAGTGCTTTCTCGCGTTAGGAGAGAACCCTGCACCGTGTTTTCTCCTAGCCCTTCTAGCTATGTTAACCGTTGGTAAAAGAAGGATAGAAAATTGCTAGAAAGAAAGGAAGAGAGAAGGAGAAGGAAGGAATAGTCATCCTCTTTCTTTTTTTTTTGCTTTTCTTCTTTTCTATTTCTCTTTCTTTCTCCTTTTTTTTTCTTTTTTTCTCTCTCTCTCTCTCTCTCTCTTTCTCTCTCTCTGTGTGTCTGTCTGTCTGTCTGTTTCTCTTTTTTTCTTTTTCTCTTTTTCTTTTTCTTTTTCCTTTATTTTTTTAAAAATTTTATTTTATTCCACACCCTCCTCGAAATTAGAAGAAAATTTTGCTTCTTTTTCTTTGAGAAAGTGTAACTTCATATAAAGTTTATTTTGGTTCGTTTTATCTGTTAATATTATATAACGTGTAAATGTGTTAATACGATATAGGTAATAAATTGTATAATATTAGGATATTATTAGGATGTATTAATTATTATTATGTATAGAGATTATATTGTTGTGATATAATGTAATTATGATATGTTATATTAGATTTATATAAAAGATACGTTATTATTAATACTATTTATTACTTATACTGTATAAGCTATAATTCATACTATAAAAAATATGAAAAATCTCTAAGGGTATAAAGCGAAGCAATGAATATTATCTTGCAATAAAATGAAACAATCTTCATAAACGTATGCAGGAAATAGCTATACAAAGTGTCTCGTACGAAGTTAAATTTTAATGATAATAATTAATTATCGTACTTATTTGAAATTTGTGTATATGAACGATATAAGGATGTTTATTATGATTAAAGGGAAGGAAATATTGTAGAAAGTAGAGATTAAGAGTAGAAATAAAGTACGTAATACGAAGAGTAAAGAGGACATACTCGACTGCAATTCGTTATCCAAGGAGATGTTCTCTCTCTTCCTCTCTCTTTCTCTCTCTTTCTCTCTCGTTCGGTCTCTCTTTATTTCTCCTTTTACAGCTTCCCGTGATGCATAGCCATACGACGACTCGCACTTAGTCGACCGCGACAAATAGTCTCGTAATCTGACGCAGCTCGAGCATTTAACGCGACCAAGGAAATATATCCGAGTCTACGAGTATGTTTTGAATTGCTATAATCATACACTGTGTCTTGTCCGTAAGTTACTCATAAGATTTCTCGTCCGACCAACACAATTTTCTTCAGTGGTCATCGAGATTTCCAACTTTAGTTTCTTTTTCCTCTTTACTTTTTATTTCTCGTATTTACTAATTTTCTTTTTTTTTAAATTAAAGATTTTTCCCTCCTTCAAGGAGATTAATCCACGTGAAAAATAAAGAAAATCCATATAAGATTTCTTTTCGTTCGATCAAAATCTTCTCTCGGGTCATCGAAATTTTCTCGTATTCGTTTCTTCTAATTTTCTTTTTCTCTCCTTTCTTTTTTTCCTCTCTAAGAAATCCCGTAAAAATAAAATCTCGATGCATCCTGGCAAAAGGATTTTCGAACGTGTGCAACGACGCATTTTCGTACTTCTTCTAGTTTTGAAGAGATTCTGCTGCAAAATGCAGCTGATCATGCGAGATTTTCCATCCTACCATTGTTTTTCGAGTATGTTTCCTATCATTGTTCTTTTTCTTCTCTTTTTCTTTCTTTCCTTTTTTTTTTTTATTTTTTTAAATCATGCCTTTTTCTTTTTCTTTCTTTTTTTTTTTTTTTTTTTTTATGCGACGTCTTACGCACGTAAAGTCCGAACGATAAACTCGTTCATTAACGTTGTTTCCCCATTTTATCAGAATTTTCGTTGGAAATATTGACTCTAACGAGAAACGCGTTTCTTCTCGAAATGTTTTTCAACGTTTTAATCAGATTTGTTCGTTCGAAATATAAATTGAAAAAATAAATGTGCTTATCAAACACGGCCTTCACTTCGTCGGATTATTCGTTCGTCGGAATATAAGTTTGAACGAGGAATACGTCAATCAACATTGTTTTCACTTTTCGTTGAAAATATAAAATCATTTCAATTAAATGTTATTAATTTAATGTTTCAAATCAAAGAAGAAAATTGTATTAAATCTTTCGGAGGGAGGTATCGTTTAATTATCTACGTTTCGCAATCGTAAAAGGGGGAAGGAATAAGAGGTCTAGGGGAAACAGAATAAAGGGTTAGAATCGAAGAAGAAGGCATAACTAATGCCAAGAAGAGATAAACGGCTCAGTAAACAAGGCGTAACTCGCGAAGGTGATGTAGAGATTTCTCGTGGAAACAGACCGGAAATTCTCAGGGGAAGCCCCTTGTCAGGAAATTGTTAGGACTTCCGTTGGCAGAAGCAGATCCTTTGTCACGGTACCGACCGTATTACTGGCACCCTTTTAAGTTAGTAGTAATCTATATATATATATAGGGTGAGTCACTTAACTCTTTCAACTGAAATATTTCCGTTCTAATGCAAATTTAGAAAAGATCTTTCCAACTAAAGCCTTCTGACTTCGTAGAGGACATCAAATCCTGAATATAGCAGTACATTTCTTTTTTTTTTACAAGTGAACGCTCTTCTGAAGGTCAATTGTGTTCTTGAGTTTGATTTTGTTTCTCTTTTTTTTTTTTTTTCTTTCCAATGGAATCATATTTTTAATTGGATTAGTCGATGGAGTTTGACGTTCTTTATAAAAACAAAAAAAAAAGAAAAAAATTATTAATCCCGCGTATGTTGAAAAATGATTATTTTAGTTTAAATATTTGAAACTATGTAGAGATAAATAGATAGTAAGAAATGGTTTTTTTTAGATTATCTAGCACCATTATTCTGCGTTTACATATAATGATGGTGCAAGGTAAGTGCAACGTAAGCGCAAGATAAGCATGAAGTTAGCGCAGAATAAATGCTTAGCATGCATTTACTTTACGTATTTGTTTCAAATCTCTACGATTTTTAGTTGCTGAAATATACGCTATTGAAATATGTGGCTTAAAAGGTAATTTGTTTATTAATTATTTATTAATTTATGTAATTTTATAAATCATTTGCAATCTAAATTTTTGTCTTCTTTTTTTGGGCAAGATAAGATGAATTTAAATTTGTAAAAATTTGTTTATAACAAATTGTTTATAACAAATTGTTAATTATTAACGATAAGTTGACAAAATAGAGACAGTTTCGCCCGTTAAAATGATACCTGATTCAAGTTTCTACGATTTTTAGTTTCTGAGATATACCCACGCAATTGAAATATTTGTTTAAAAAAATAATTTGTTTATTAATTATTTATGTGTTTTATAAATCATTTGCAATTTGACTTTTTCTTCTCTTTTTTTTGTTTCTAGTAAAATAAGATGAATTTAGTGTTCAAGAATTTGTTTATAACAAATTGTTTATAACAAATTGTTAATTAATTATTAACAATACGTTGTAAAAATAAAGACAATTTTGCCCTTTAAAATGATACCTGAATCAAGTATCTACGATTTTTAGTTCCTGAGATATTTCCATATAAATGGAAGAGGTTTACATTGTCCCACTGACCTATATAATTTCATTCAAATTGACACAGTGACACACTGACCTATATAAATTCTGAGAATTTACTTGGTCTTACTACTATTACTACGAACAGCTATACTATATAAATTATGAATGAAAACCTTTCGAAGGCGATATCTTCCGAACGAAAAGTCGTAGAGACTTGATTCAAACGCCATTTTCAAGTATAATTTATTCTTTATTTATTTAAATATAGCAATAATATTGTTATAATAAAATCGATTTTGTTAATAATTTTTTAAATCGAATATTTTCGTTTCTTTTGTAGTAAGAACGTAATTACAGTGAAATCTAAAAAAAATTTTTATTACGATTACGTAAATTTTATTTTGTTTATTTAAAATTAAAAATAGTAAGTCTATTAATAGTTGCCAATATAAGAAATTGAAAGATCAAAAGCTCGAAAGACTTTTCTTTCGTAATAAGGACATAATCGTGAAATATCTTTTAAATCAATAATTTTTCGACATATATGAATCAATATTTTTTTATAGAGAATACGAAGCTGCATCCATCTATGCAATCGAAGAAATATTTTAAATTAAAAAAAAATTAAACAAAATTCAATTGATCTTTATGTCTTTCTCGTATCATAAGACTTTCTAAGAAACGAAAATAGACAAATGAACATTCCACATGATAATTCCTTTGAAATAATTCTTATTCTCGAAATAATTTCATTTTAAAATAATTTAATTTCGTGTTGGTTGTCTACAACAAAATTTTTACCAAAGAAAGAAAAAAATACATGGAAAAAGAAAAAGAAACCGTTCATTTATTTCGGTTTCGACCTTGAAGACGACTTCCTAGTTCGAAATTAACAGTAAATTGTAATTTTATGATAACGATTAAATATTCGATTGTATCGTATCGAGAAGAAATTTAGAACGGATTAGAGTATAAATGAGAAAAAATTTGAATATATAATAATATACATAATACGTATAATATTTTACTTGAAAACGTTGATAGAATTTATTAATATTAAAAGTCGATATGTACATACATGCATGCGTCACATTTCATGAATCGTTGTGACGTAAATATTATATTTAAGTCTGTTGACGTATACCTAAACATTTTTAAAGGTCTTTTGGATTGTATGTTCGAGAGAAATTATATATCATTACATAAAACAATTTGCCCTTGAGAATTGGTCGTACGTTAGGCAAGAATATGAATATCAGGAATAATGAAAATATTGCTCATCGTTTTGTCGAGTTTAAACGTTTTTAAACTTTGTTTTCCTGGTTGTTATCTTCCTAGAATGTCTGACATTAAATAAGGCAATAAATATGAGAGATTACACCACGTAGACCAAACGATCTATATGTAGAATGAAGAAATGAAGCATTAGCTCGTGGGACGGTACAGAGACAAGAGAAGATTTTCGTTCTTCCTTATCACGACGTTTAACAATATCGTTATCAAAGTCATACATATCCAATAGGATTTTAATGAAATGGTCGTAGAATATCCATATTTAATTTTATGATCGTGTTTATTAGACATATTTCACGGTCAATTACGAACGGGAAACGTTGGAACGTTTATGCCAATGTTTTATCGTTCTATGCCGTTCTATCAAGTTCTATTTCGACGCGTCTCTTTCTCTATTGTCTTTGTTACGTATCGTATTAGTAGTTGTCATCCTTTCTGGCTGAATAGAGAAAATACATGTGATGTACATACGTACATACGTACATACGTATATACGTACATACACACAAAAATATATATATATATATAATATATAAATTATCACTTCGAGCAAGAGAGTGAGACTATATATTCTAGCGTTCCAGCCAATTAGATCGGTATTCCTTCCGGATACAAACTTCTGATCTGAACTGTGCAGAGTACAGGAGAATGTTATACTCGGAAACGATAGAACGGCGAGAAACAAGGGGATATTTTCGATCGCTATACCTATCCACGAAATATATCATCAACGAAAATTCCGATTCAACGCGTTAAGCGAGACTATCGTATGTATGTACGTATGTATGTATCAACGAAGAAGACAGAATCAATATTGAAAGAATACATATGTACAGTGATATATTGAAACGTCAAACGTCAACGACATAGAGTGCACGATACAGATTTGTTCTATTCTTTGATAGAGAATCATACACATCGTTGAAACCTTCTGTAATTCTCCTTTTACAGCATTCCCGAAAAATTAAGATTAATCGAAAATAAATACACGACGATTTTATCTGGACTCGAACGTTTTATTAGTCGAGATTATTACAACGTGATATTGGTATTATGTTAGGAATATCGAAAATGTATAGGAAATTCTCAAAAAGAAAAAAAAAAAGGAAAAAGAAAAACAATAGTAAGACTTCGTTCGATTAATTTCGAGGGAAGGGTTCTTCTATCTCGAGAGAAACGTGTGAAACTACGCAATCGTCGGATACCGTCGGAGAAGTCGAGACGTATCAAGGACCTTTAACCCCTACACTCGGCACACTAACTTGACATACATATATATATATATATTTTCTATAGTGAAAAAGTCGAAAACGAATGATCATTCTTGCGCAGTCTGTTTATGCGCATGATGCTTGCTCGGGTTCTAGTATTGTGTTACGTAATTAAAAGTTTCGATGCTTCCCTCCATTTTGTTTCCAGTCGGTCGGCATAATCTTGATCATTCGCTACGGACAGAACGGAACGAAACGGGCGTTGTCTTATAACTCATTCGATTTCTATTTTTAATGTATAATGTTGTCTCAAGGATTTATACTTTTATTATCGTTAACAGTGATACTCGCAATCGATTTTGAAAATATCGATACGTCTCCTATGATCGAGACGAAGTTTGGATCGATCGTTGGAAAATGGACGAAGAGTTCGCTCGGATTAAATATTGCTACTTTTCTTGGTATACCCTATGCGGAACCACCGATCGGTGATTTAAGATTTCGTGTAAGTTTTACTTTAAATATTATCCTTTCATTCTTTAAATCTAATTGAATTTACTTGGATCATATTTCATACAGATTATTTTCGATAGAAACTTAGGAGCACGCTTTTTGTGAAAATTATAACTTATGTATGTGAGGCGTCGTAGCAGCGAAAGATTGTAACTATATTTATAGAAGAGATTAGTTGGCGTGGAGAAAAAAAAAAAAGAGATGATAGTCGATTAAACGGATACAGATTATTTTTGATAACAATTTTGGAGCAGATTAGAACGTATATATATATATTTTGTTTAAAATATAACCGACGTATACGAAATTAATTGGCAATGAAAAATTGTATCGAAGAGATTAGTTTGCCTGGAGAAAAGATAAAATAGGTGATTAATGATATTTGATTTTTGATGAAAACTTTCGAACTTTCTTTTTGTTTTAATTTTTATTTGAACTATACCCGATATATGTATTTATCTTATATCGTGCATGGAAAAATGACAATTATCTTTTTGAATGGAAAATAATTATCCAACGGTACAAAATAAATAAAATTAATTTGCATTATTTCGTCAATGAAATATTAACTTTTTTAGGAACCAAAAGCATGGAATCGTACATGGGACGAATTAGAAGCAAAATCTGATACTTTGCCGTGTCTACAACTCATCGATCTTAACACGATAATTGGCTCGGAGGATTGTCTTTATCTGAACGTCTACGTGCCAGCGGTAATGTTATA
>NC_057696.1:2626416-2631416 GCF_014466175.1 Vespula pensylvanica
AAAAAAAAAAAGGGAAGAAGAAAGAAAGAAAAAAATATATGAAAACAAAACAACACAAAATTAAAAAGGAATGAATTTTTGATTAAATGCATACGTCGATAGTTACGTAACTATTTAAGAATAGAAAATATAGATTAAAAAATATATATATAAACGTGGAGGAAAAAAAACAACGACGAGAACAAGAACAGCAACAACATTACTACTATTACTACTACTACTACTATTACTACTACTACTACTACTACTACTACTACTACTACTACTACTACTACTACTACTACTACTACTACTACTACTACTACTACTACTACTGCTACTACTACTACTATCACTACTATTACTATTACTACTACTATTTTTACAACAACAACAACAACAACAACAACAACAACAACAACAACAACAACAACAACAATAGCAACAACAATAGCAACAACAAGAAAAACTGCATAGATCTCTCGAATTGTTTACAAGTACCCGATCATCAATCACGAAAGCATGAATACAGACGGATCGATTTCAATATCACTCGTTGGCTCCGCTAGGTACTCCGTTCAAAATCGTTTTATTTCAAACCAACGGGTTTTAAAGTCGTGTTTACACAAATATCATGAATAGGGTCCGCCGACAAAATGTTTCCAAGTGCATCGTACGAAAACAAATTTTCTGGCTCTTTCGAAATGGAACACGAGCTTGATTACATCCCAAGGTTGTATCATGTGATTTAATTAAATGTAAACGAGCCAAGGTTGGCTACGTTGTTACTCGCCACATATTCAGCCACTTAACGATACGTATGTACTATATACCATCTCCGAGTATCGTATATAGTACAACATATCGTACATATATATATATATATATATACATACATGTGTATATATATATATCTA
Organism: Vespula pensylvanica; assembly: GCF_014466175.1. NCBI lineage: Eukaryota > Metazoa > Arthropoda > Insecta > Hymenoptera > Vespidae > Vespula > Vespula pensylvanica. The sequence continues at coordinate 2,627,313 of NC_057696.1, forward strand.
TGTGTATCACATCTATAAATATATTTATATTTATAGATAATACATATTCATGTCTACTTTTTTACAATATCATTTTTATAATGTTAACAATTTAATCGATTATTTTCGATCATTATAGAGTCAACGCCAAGAAGAAGATATTAAATACCCAGTATTGGTATTTATTCATGGAGGAGCATTTAATGTAGGCAGCAATAATAGTACGTTCTTGCCGGCGACTTATTGGGCCGATCAGCAAGTGATTCTAGTCGTGATAAATTATCGATTGGGCCCTTTAGGTAATGATCCATAAATACATGATAGTTTAAAGTTTCTTAAATGTTGAGGGAATGAGACGTTGTGGGGGTCAAAAGTTCTTAGGTTTTTTTTTTGTTAAATCAATTACTCTCTTTTGAAAGACTTTTCAGGCTCTTTTAGTTAGGCATGCAGTTTTACGAAAGTTCAACTTGTAGTTTAGCAATCTAAAAAGCAAAAAGATTTAATTTTACTTTCAACATCGTTTAAGAACTTTATACCCGTTTAAAAAAAAAAAAAAAAAGGAAACAAAAGATTAAAGATCGTAAATGATTAATGATCTAAGATTCTAAGAAGTTCGATATCTTGTTTTAGGATTTTTTAGTTTGGCCAGTAGCGCCTCACCAGGTAATTATGGATTGAAGGACATGACGATGGCCTTGAAATGGGTAGTAGAAAACATTGAGAGTTTTGGTGGTGATCGTAGTTCGGTTACATTGATGGGACAAAGCGCTGGTGCTGCAGCAGTACATATTTTAGCTTTATCGAAAAAAACGGAAGGTCTTTTTGATAAATATATATTACACAGTGGATCTGCATTAGCTGCTTGGGCGGTACATCCAAAACATATCATTAGAAAAGTTTCGGAGGACATGGCCGATGATCTCGGTTGTTCCAAACAATTCGATACAACGAATTCTAACACGTTAGATAATAACGTTACCGAGATTAATGATAATATCGAAGAGGACTATATTTATAAGAATTATAATAATACGTTCGTTAATTACGATCTAGAAATGATCGAGTGTATGAGATCGTTGGACGCCAAGAAGATTTTATTGAAGCTTTCCAATCTCGTAAAAACTTTCATATTTCATTATTATCATTAGTATTAACGAATAAACACGTTTAAGTTCACAAAGTTCTAATTTTATAATAATGAATTATAATCTTTTTATGAATATTGGATAATTAGTAAAAAAAAAAAAAAAAAAAAAAAAACATTTAGAAAGGAACATGAAAGAATATTCGAGTGCTAATGAAATACGAATAACCTTGAGTCTAATATATTTTCTAATATAATTATTGTATTCGTTTTTAGTATGCCCAAAATAAGTATCACTATTGCTTTTTTGGGCCAACGATTGAGGACGAGTCCAGTGACGCCATTTTAACGATGTTTCCTATGGAGATTATAAAAAAACAACTTTTTCGCGACATACCCTGTATAATAGGAGTTGTCCAGGACGAAGGTTTACTCAAGACATTTGGTAAAAATTTTTTTTTCTTCTTCTTCTTCTTTTTTTTTTCTATTTCTATTTCTACCTCTAGTTCTTTCTTTCCTTCTTTTATTATCACTACTATTACTGAAACTGAATTCTTGACGTGTTTTTTTATAATTATCTCGGTAGATTAACAAGTACGAATTCAATTTGACTTTCGAATGGAATCTCTAAAAAAGCAAGGGTTGGTAAAACGGGGCTTGCGGCAACCCAAGATGTCCGTCATTTTCGCGAGATGTTTAAAGAAAAAAGGGAACAAAAAAAAAAAATAGAGAACAAAAAAAAGATTATAAATCATGCATAAAATTAGGTGTCCTTCTAATATAGTATAACTTTGATAATCAACGTCACTCTTGTAATTCTTCTTTTACTTTTGATCTTTGATATTACTTATTTTTCTTTAATGTCTTTTCCTTTTATTATTATTTAGATTTCTACGGAGACTCTAAGAAACTGAGTACGTTTGTGAACAATTTTGATACGTTATTACCAGGATTTTTAGAAATTCAGGATGTTATTAACAATGTGGATAATTTTACGAGTTCCATCAAAGATTTTTATTTCAGCGAGAACAGTACTATTGAAGATTATCACATTCTATTAAAGAATATCACTCAGGCGAGTATATAAGAAATATTTGATCTATCGGAAAAATCGTCCGTCTCTTTTATTTATTTATTTAAACGTAATTTTACTTCAATCAATTAGATTTTTTATGTTAAATATATCGTGGCTCCAAAGTTTCTAGATTTCTAGTTTTATAATTCGCAAGAAAGACGAAATAAAGAAGAAAGAAAGAAATTAGTTCAAGCCTCGAAAAGGAATAATCGTGATAACGTGAAATTAAGATTAATTATTTAAAAGAATATTTTTTTGTTTCAAATATCACTGCTTTTAATTTTTAGATGGCAGGCGACGGTCTAATCACATGGTCAACGTACAAAACTGTTAGATATTTATCGGAAGTCATGAAATCGAATTTATTTTTCTATTGTTTCGCTTATTCCGGCACATTTAGCTCCAGATTTAAAAATGGCACTCAAATATCTTATGGTAAAAATGTTCTACGCATAAAAATATCTTTTCTTCTTCTTTTTTTTTTCTTTTTTTTTTTCTTTTTTAAATTAAAGAACGTATTTTAATATAAGTATCGTGGTAATTTAACGTAATTGACAAAATGTGTTCTGACAGGTGTTAATCATGGTGACGAACTTAATTATTTTTTTCCTATATTGAACAAAGAGTTTGAATCATTGATGTTGTTTAATACCGAGAGCGATAATACCATGATTAATATAATGACGGAATTATGGTCACATTTTATGAGGACAGGGTAAGAAATTTGTATTCGATTTAATCGTAAAAAGAAAAATCCAAGAAGTGAATAATTAGAATCGATATAAATTCAAGAAATTAATCGATCCAAAGCATAATCATTGTTATTGCTTTCATTATCTTTTCTTTTTCTTTTTATCGACATAAAAATGAACGAAAGGAAATAATTTGAATTTGATCGAATTGAAGAAATTGATCGATATAGAAAGTATGACCATTTTTATCTTTTTTTCTCTTCTTTTTTTTTCTAATTTAATCGTATATATATATATAAAAAGAAACGCAAATAATTAAAAAAAATAATTAAAATCCAAACGAACTCAAGGAATCAATCAATCGGAAGAATAATTGTTGTTATCGATTGATCATTTCTTTTTTTCTAATTTGAGGTAAAGATGCTCGAGAGAAAATAAATCAGAATTTGTTAAAAATTCGAGGAAGTAGTAAATCGGGTTAAAAAAAGGATCAATAAGAAAAGAAGAAAAATTTGATCGTATGAGAGGAGAAACTAATCGATCGAGAGTATGATTATCGTTATATCGTTATATACATATGTAGATACATGGGAACACGTAGAGCGAACGGATAGTTCGTATCAACCATATACGCAACTTAGCGTTCAACGTTATCAACGTCGGCACAACATTCGACCGACTGTAATCCAGATGATCCTTGGATCCTAATCGCTATTACGTATTTACAGGGTACCGAGTACTTGGAGTATAGCCAATTGGCCGGCGTATCGTTATCATCATGAATACATGCTTTTCAAAGGTTCACAAGATATTAATATAACGATAGAGAAAAATTATTATCTAAAGGATAGAATGGAATTTTGGGATAATTTAATATATAATTATAGCGACGAATCTATCGAATGGTATTTCGATAACCACGAAATAGAAAATATCGAAAAAACGAATCGAGGATACCGTCTCAGAATGATTAAATACGTTTATTTATTAATTATAACTAATATCATAATATCTGTGTGATATCGATCGAGATATTTTTTTAAGCCTCTATAACTACAATTTCCTATAACTCTTTCTTTTCGTCTTATCAGTAAAGTATGGGCCGAAAGTTCCTAGATGTGCCGAAAGTTCCTAAGGTGGGTCAAAAGTTCCAAGGAAACAAGCTTTTTCTTTTTTGCAATTTGCAAAGAAAAAGAACAAAATCACGAAGGATTTCGATAAAGTTTAAAATCATTTAGTAACTTTTGGCCTACCTTGTAGAAAATTAGTTAGAT
>NC_057696.1:2636416-2644933 GCF_014466175.1 Vespula pensylvanica
ACACATATATATATGTACGCTTTCATTCGAGAAAGCCTTTTATACGTAAAAGTCAAATTTACCTTTAACTATAGGTAGGGGTAGAATTTCTTTTCAACAGAAGCTAATCTCTCTCTCTCTCTCTCTCTCTCTTTCAACTTCTTTTTTCTTTTTTTCATTCCTTTTTTTTTCTTAATAATTCGACATTAATGCTGGTTGATATAACTAACTATAATATATCTATGTCCCTTTAAACTCGTATTATCTATGTACATATATATGTGTTAGTAATAGTTAAACAGAGAGATAGAGATAGAGAGAGAGAGAGAAAGTTCGACGAGCACCGTGATGCCCGTAGACATCGAAAATTCGATTAATTGGTAAGCGAAGCTACCTCCCAAGGCCGCCGTCTGACGTCTTGCACCAAGACGGTAAAGTCGGTCTGGAGACGAGGGTTATAGCATTACCGTATAATCTGTTGTATCCCCATGACGAGAAAGAGAGATGAGAGGACTGAGGCGGAGAGGGCCTGTGGATGTAAGGAAGTCTGTAAACGTTGCATGGCTTTCAGGTAGCAGATGCAAACCTTCTTCGATATGAGAAAATGAATATTTCAGAGTTCTTTAGGGTGAATGTGTGCGTACATGGTGTGTATGTGTATCTCTCTTTCTCTCTGTATGTGCGTGTGTATGTGGGAGAAAGAGAGATAGAGAACGTTCTCACCGACTTTCCTCTAATCTCACATCCACACCTCTAATTCGGTCTTAAGATTCACGCCTATTCCATATTTGACCAAAACCACCAACGGTTGTAGGATGCCGAGTGCTTGGATTACCATTCTCTCTCTTTCTCTTTCTCTCATTTTCTCGTTTCTATATCTATCTATCTCTCTTTTACTGTATAAATGCATACGAAATTCTTGGTCTTAGCTATCCTCTAGGCTAAGCTAGGGTAGGCTAGCCTAGCCCAGTAGACACGTTAAAATATTTATTACGAAGTTATAGGGAAGCAGCTGCATGAATATGGTCAAGATTAGATGTTAAAGGTACTCTTAGTGAGACTTGTGAGAGAGAGAGAGAGAGAGAGAGAGAGAGAGAGAGAGAGAGAGAGAGAGAGAGAGAGATGAAGAGAGAATAATGATTGGGAGGGAGGAGGGGTGAAAGTATGATAATTCAATTTTTGTGCTATCTGTCATCTTGGTCGATATAAATAATATTACAGTATTATGTTATGATGTATTATCTAATTTAATTTGGTATAAATAAATATTAATTTAATGAGGAATATAGTATGTCTTATTTATGCTAATAATAATATAGAAATTATCGTATAGTGTAAATAATAAAGTAATAAAATAAAATATTATATTATGTGGACTATTTTATATTATATTACACTGTATTATATTGTATTATACTGTGATGTGCAATATTAAATTCTATTATTTCGCGTATTAAAATTTCAATTGAATTATTGCATACTTAAGAATATATATTATTTTACGAGTATATCGAGTATATTTCATATGTACCGTACTACATGATATTTAATATTGCATTCAACGTTGCACTGCATTCCATCGATTATTATATTTTTAATTTAATTACTTTGTATTCGTCAAAAAACAAAATGCATTATCGATATACACTGTATAGCTTATATTATTTTCTTATATCTGTTGTAATAATATTACAAAAAAAAAAAAAAAAAGAAAAGAAAAGAAAAGATATACAGAACGAACGGTATTAATTATTATAGATAGAAAATACAAAAAGTTTTCTTCATTAACCATTTATTGATGAATAAAATAAAATCGATCGTTTCTTTTATTTTTCTTTTTAGATAAAACAAAGAGAGATCTGGTTGTTAAAATGAACGATAATAGATATTACATACTTTTGATAATACGCGTCGTTCGAATTTCCCTACCTTCGTTTTAAATTCAAAATCGATATAAAAAAGGTCGAATGGCCCGTACGAGCGAATTCACGAGTCTAGTTTCGACGACGACAACGGTCATTCAGGCAACGTTTCGATCTTCCTTCTCTGTGGACCGTTGCACGTATTTATTCGCGCGACTGCATCCGCGGATACTCGATGCGGAAGAGAGGTTAATTGTCGCGCCTCTTTTTTTCTTTTTTATATTTTTTTTTTGTTTTGTTTTTTTCCGCTCGTGGCTTTTGCTCGGAATGCCAAGTGGAATTAAAAGAGAAGAGTGAAAAAAAAGGGAGAGAGAGAGAGAGGGAGAGAGAAAGAGAGAAAATAAAACGGCCGATGAAATTTCGATCGTTCCTACATATGTTCGATGAATCGTCTGAGCTTCGAGATAAATGATCCATAAGAAATAAAAAAAAAGAAATAATATAAAGATATCCAGTGCACAGTATTTAGTATTTTAATATTTTATAAAAAATTAATGACATTTTCTGCGTAGATTTTTTATCATTTCAGATGAATGTCAAACAAAGAAAGAAGAAAAAAAGATTGAAAGATAAAACATAATATATAAAAATAAAAAAGAAATATTTGCAAATTATAAGTTCATAAGAAAGAAAGATAATAATAATAATAATAATAATAATAATAATAATAATAATAATAATAATAATAATAATAATAATAATAATAATAATAATTAACACTTGTAGAAATTCGAATTCACGTTTCATCATTATCAAACTATCTTTATCGAATTACATCGTTATCAAATTATTATCAAATCCATAGTAGACACCCTGTGGGAAATTTCCATGATAATTCCAAATAGAAATCCATTTGACTCGAACAACGTTGCTGGAGGGGTAAAACGAGGAGAGACACTTTGCAGGGGCGTATTAATCGTGAAATAACGTGGGAGAAACCGTTCTCTCTCTCTCTCTCTCTCTCTCTCTCTCTCTCTCTCTCTCTCTCTCTCTCTCTCTCTTCCTCCCGATCTCTCTCAGTCCCTAGGGATTCTCAGTTACGGACAATAAGACGCATGGATCTGAGAAACGAACGCTTACGATAGCCCGAGGCTCTCATCGTGGTCTTCTCACGTAATATCACAACTGATTTCGATGTACATATGCGAGGAAGATCGTCTGCAGGGCACGTCACATTCTTTGACTGATGCTGCATCCTGCTTCCAATAGGAATGAAAAAAAAAAAAGAAGAAAAAGAAAAAAGATATAAAAGAAAAAGAAAAAAGAAAAGGAAAAAGAAACAAGAAAAAGAAAAAAAGAAAGATGTGGAATACTCGTGGGAAAAAAAAAAGAAAAAAAATTACATATATATATATATGTGTGTGTATATACGTATATATGTATATGATATGTTGTTGGTCGGAGAAAGTGATAATGTTAGATACCTGTAGGGAATAATTTTTTTTGCGTTTATTTTTATTCTTAAAAATGAAACTTTTTCATCGGAGATGTTAATAATATCTCATCCTTGTAAACTCTCGTAACTAATGTTTCACATCCGATTATATGCATTAACAGAAATGAATCTTTGTTTCTCGAATTTTCGATTTATATCGAAGTAAAAATTTAAAAAAGAGTCCTTTAATTTTGATATAAATCGATAAGGAAGTGATATCGTTGTCTCGTTTCTTTTCTTCTCGTTTTCTTTTTTCTCATTCGCACTAAAACGATAAAGTATCGATCAGAAGAGATGAAACGGGTACGAGAGATACCAATAGAAATTTTATTATACACTATTTGATAAATAATTCCGATAGAATCTTCAGATTTAATTTTCTGGTCGTCTAAATGAAATAAATCACATTTTGACGATAATTGAAACGATTGCGGAAATGTCTTTTTTTTAATTATTAATATTAAAACTGTCGATTGATCGTAATTCGAGCACGATTATATGTTATAAATTTAATTGGTAGATTAGAATAATTAAAGATAATACAAATAGTAGTAGGAAATTCGAAGAGTGACAGTGTGAAGGTGATGCGGTTACGTTGCTGAGCTTTTTGTTAGGTGAAATCGACAGGTCTAACCGCGAGTTAAATGGTCACACGATTGTATATAGGTGAACTTTGTGTGTGTGTGTGTGTGTGTGTGTGTGTGTGTGTGTGTGTGTACATACATTCATACATACATACAGACATATATACATACATACATATGTATATAGATATGTATGTATGTATAAAGATATGTTTGTAAGTCTTAGTAGATGTAAAAGCCCATATAAGTTTGTGTGTGTGTGTATATATATATATATAGTAGAGCTATATGGGAAACCACAAGCTCTGAAAACCACCGGTTCTGTTACCAACGACTCCGGACGTCGTCCTTATTCTCCTCTTTAACCTTCTCGAGTAGACTACCAAGAGAGGAAGAGGAGTAGTAGTCTGGTTTAATACTGTGTGTATGTTTATATACATGTATATCAAGCTTCGCTAATATTCTCTGCTTTAAATATAAGCTTGTTAAAATCATAAGTTTTAATACATATATATATATATATATATATTTATTTATTTATTTATATTCTTTCAATTATGAACTTCGTGCATGTATCCGTGTTTTATGGGTACAACGAATTATCAAGAAATTTTACGTTTCATTAACAACAATATTAAATAGTTCGAACGGACACGTTTGCGGCAAATAATCTAAAAATTTCATAATTCATTAGGAACAATATTAAATAATTTAAAAAGACACGTTTCTCTAATAATAAAAATCATGTAAGACACGAATGAATTAAATATGTGGAACTTTATATTTGATTTTTGTCGACTTAGGTTTTTACGTATGTATGTATGTATATATGTATGATGCATGCATGCATGCATGTATGTATGTAAGCTAGCTGAGAAAGAGGTCAAAGGTCTGTTACTACTATAGTTTCAGGCAAGCTAGCGTAGCGAATAACCTTCTACAGCTGCCCCGGAGCCGGCTATTAGTATTTCGAACAAAGCGCAATAAACCAGAGCGTGGATGAGATGGGTGGACTGTGAGGTGGGAGTCCACGAGAGAGAGAGAGAGAAAGAGAGAGTGAGAGAGAGAGAGAGAGAGACAAAATGAGAGTGAGTGAGAGAGGCAGAGAGAGAGAGAGAGAGAGAGAGAGAGAGAGACAGAGACAAAGCGAGAATGAGTGAGAGAGACAGACAGAGCCAGAGCCAGAGAGGGAGGGAGGGAGAGAGAGAGAGAGAGAGAAGCTCCAAATTTCGCGTCATCCAGATCTTGCGCAGAATCGAATTCGATCGTTCTACCGTGAACCTAATTACGCGATTCATTAACAATGAAACGCACTTCAAAGGCGCTGCTCTCTATCGTGCGTGATTATTATTAGCGCATAACAATGCTCTCCGGTACAATGCCCATCGGAGTCTCATTGCAACGAGGTCTTCCGTAATTGAAAGTACTCGCCATCTCGTACCTCGAGATATCTCGTGTTATCTCTCTCTATCTCTCTCCGTCCGTCTGTCTGTCTGTCTGTCTGTCTGTCTCTTCCTCTCTTTCGTTCTTGTTCTTTCTCTATTTCTCTCTTTTTTCTCATCTTCTCAATATTTCATTAAGAGAAAGTATAAAAAAGAAAAAAAGTTTCTTTTGCAAAATTTTTTAATTCTTCGTTTTTATATGGATATGTAGGTATATAGATATATTAGTATATACGTATTTATGAATATATGAAAAAGTGTGATGTAATATATTTTCTGTAGTTTTTGAAAAAAAAAAAAAAAAAAAAAAAAAGAAATACTTTTTTGAAAATGTATATCTTGAGAAAACATGATTGTATTAAGTAATATATTATATTAGATATTATACTATACTAGAAATAGTATAGTGTTATTATATTATATTATATTGCACTATATGTATGATACACCAAAAAATAGGATAATTTTCGTAATTAGAAATACTTCTTCGATTTTATCTTAAGCTGAAACATTCTCTTTCTCTTTCTCTCTTAATCTTTTTTTTTTTTTTCAATTGCAAAAAATAAAATGAAATGTGATAATTTTTTATTTTTCCTTTTTATCTAACCATTCAAAATTCTTCTCTTTTTTACTCATATATGTATACATACGTATCTATGTGTGAGTACATACATCATGAAATATACTATAATATAGTACAATATACTATAGTATATCGGGTTTCCTTCCGAAAGTACCAACTCTATGGATGACTCTAGGGTTTCTCTATATTATCGGCTTCTCGAATCCGATTCCCGTAACGTGCACGGGTAAAAGCCGAATACGAAGCTCGAACTTGAAAAATTTGATCTTATTGAAAACTAGCTCTTTTACGTTTTGTTCAAAGAAATACGAGAAGAGTTCGTAGCAAAGCTCGATCGGTCGATCTGCAGATTCTTACATACAATAGTGAACGTTTCGTTGACGCGAAATAAATAAATCTAACGTAAGAACGTACGTATTATCAATTATGTATTAGATCGTTTTACATTTGTCTATGAAAACAAAAGAAAATTAAATAAATAAAATAAATTAACAATATTTTATAGCTATTGAAATTAATCGAGATCCATTAAATTTATTATTAATTAGATAAGTCCTTCGTAATTTCATTAAAAATATGAGAGAAATTGTAGAACGATCTAATCGTGTAATAAATATAATATAACCGGGAACATTAGATAATGTCGTTTTTTTTTTTTTTATTAACATATAAATTTCATTGTTAAAGCGAATCGTATCTTAACGAATGTTTATTAATTTTGATTTTTTAATGGTACGCGCAAGCGACGCAACCCAGACGTAATTCTTGATCGATTTTTACGAACGAGGTCTCGTTTTAAAGACGAAGGTTCAAACGAGAACGCCGCTTTTCGAATATTCGACGAAACATTTATTTTCATTGAAAAAAAAAAATTCTTTCAGAAAATGATGATATTCTCGAGAATAGTTCAGGCGTAAAAATAACAGAAGCGTTGAACTTTAAGACGTTGTTTTAGACAAGTGCTATAAACAAGTACGACGACGAATTTGAAAGTTATCGAGTTAGTATTCCATTGTATTCCGACGAGTAAATATCGAAACTTTCTCTTTCCATACGACTAAACTTAAATAATTTCTAATTTCGAGGATTTTATGATCGTTCAAGCAATGTATAACATATATGGAGTAGAGTGAACTAATTTTTAAACAATAGTACATTCGTTTAAATATTACATAGCTCGAAAAACGCGTTAAATATAAATAATTTTACTTTAACATTTCAATATCATTACATTTCAACTTGCGATCATTGCCTTGATCTAATATAAACAAAAACGAACCTTCGTTTAACTTTGACTATTGTCGCGTTAGTTTTCTTTCGTACTCCGAAGAGTAAGCATCGAAGCTCTCTCTTCCCGAACGCGATAACTTGAGAATTAATATTTTCGGTAATTTTATAATTATTTAAACGATACGCGAAGTTGAATAATTAATAATTTAAACAATAGTACATTCGTTTGAACATTACGTAGCTCGGGACACGCGTTAAATATAAATAATTTTACTTTAACATTTCAATACCATTAAATTTCAACTCGCGATCATTGCCTTGATCTAATATAAACAAAAACAAACCTTCCTTTAACTTTGACTATTGTCGCGTTAGTTTTCTTTCGTACTCCGAAGAGTAAGCATCGAAGCTCTCTCTTTCCGAACGCGATAACTTGAGAATTAATATTTTCGGTAATTTTATAATTATTTAAACGATACGTGGAGATGAATAATTAATAATTTAAACAATAGTACATTCGTTTAAACATTACGTAGCTCGGAACGCGCGTTAAAGATAAAATTATATTAATTTATTTTCTTTTAGATCTCAATTTGGAACTGGCAGACATTGGCTTCATCTAATACAAAGAACAAACACGGACTCCATCATCTTGGGACAGTATTTTGTATCGTCCTTAGTTCAACAAAGACTTAAAGTAAGTATATTTTTTTATCGAACGTTTGTTAAATAATTCATACAATTCTTTCTCGTAACAATGTTATTAATAATTTCGTCTTTGTTTGTCTGTTACAGAAGGTCATTGCGATCGCGCGCGAAGCAATGATGAAATCGAATGTTTGTACCGCTAAAATAAAAAAAAAAAAAAAAAAAATATCGCGATGTAGAAGCAGTGTTTGTTCGTCCGCGTATCGCGATTTAAATAATAAATAATTTTGTGTCGACTGCGTGCAATGCAGTCCTTAGAGTCAGTGTTTGTTCGCGAAGTTTTTCATTTTTTTAACAGTCGCACAGACTGTATTTATAAAATACAATAGAGTTTCGCGAATTAACTTCAGTGATCGTCCGTTAATAAATAACAATCGCGTATTAGAGTCAGTGCATCATTGAAGAGGATCTCAGCCAATTTCCATATCAACCTACCTCATTTTCAACCAACTTCAATGTCGAGCTACCTCATTTTCAACCAACTACAAATCGTCCACCTTCAATTTCGACCTAAATCGCGGACGAGTGTTTTGGAGCCACCGCAGAACTTCTTAAGTAGTGAGTAATTTTTCCGATCACTTCCGATCACTCAATCATGTCGAGGACGAAAGGTCCGAATCGGCACGAGTGATTG